>NC_081415.1:546615550-546915550 GCF_030272615.1 Cryptomeria japonica
GTAGATAGTAGAAGAATAGAACGTCAAATTGCAAAGGTACCTGAATTCAGTAGCAGAAAATAATTACCTCCCTTTTGCACATATAGGCCCTTAAACCAAATAGAGTTGAAAACAACCGTCTCTCTAGAAGACTAGTCAAAATAGAAATGAAAGCAATGTCAACACAATGAAAACCCAAAATTAATTGTAAACTGCATTTGCAACCACATGAAAGATAAAAATGCAACAAATAGAGACCCAGATAGCAAATCTCTTTACTCGCGTTTAATGCAAGATCTTAGTGTCATCACTAAATCCATCAATACAAGGCATAATTGTTGGTATATGACATGACTTCCATGCTCCTCTCAAAAAATGCAATAACAACTTTACTCTCCTCAGCTATCCAACACGTGATGTGGAAGAAGATTCCTTGTCATTTCTAGGGAAAGAAGGGATCGTTGGAAACATGTCGAAAAACACACCTCACTCGAAGGCTGACACTTTGGTGGGCAAAAATACCACACAGGGATCCTACCAGCTAAAAATATAAAACAAAATGTACGAATGCAAATTTACACAAATGTCTACAACCACCATACAACATCCTTTAAAAGTGCATTAAAATATACACTTTGAAACAAGTTTAATAGAGCAGAAATATTCCTTCTAGCCAAATGGGGGCAACCAAGACCATGACATTCACTAGAAATAGAGGCTTCCAAATGAAGAGCACAAAACCTACATAAAAAATTCATAAGGTCTTTTTATATAGCTCGAGGGATCCGTACAAAAAACCACCCACCATCTTCACATCATCCAAAAAAAATTATTAACAACCATATTTCTCTCTAGCCACATGCACATGCATCTCGTGGCATTCAAAAACAATTTACAATGAAACTTTAAAAAATAGAGCTGTATAGAACCCAAAAACAAAATTATCTCCTCAACTACTGTAGAGGAGGTTAATTTATATTGATATGCCTATTATTTTTTTGAAACATTGTTGGGGCTCTATTAAATATTGAAGCATATAAAGATTTGAACAGACACCATGTTTAGACACATAATGTCCTCTAATTTATTTCCACTCCCTAACATCTATAGGGAAATTAGATAAGAAATATAGGTAGAAAAATTACAATTCAAGGCTGCAAAACAACAACTAAAATCTTAAAAGTTATTTAGAATATATGGATGCCAATTGTAAGTGCATTGTTCTAGGTATCTTCATAACATTCTACATGTTCTTTCTCACATCCCTTCATCTTCTCTAGTAGGATTTTGTACCCTAGGCTGATCATTACCACCAACATCCTAAATATTAGAGGTCCATAAGGTGAGTCTATCTCTTAGGAGTTAAATGGTTAAAGAGTTGTCTTTGAATGACTCTTCACTTAAGGGATCAACTTCTGCAATTGCATCATCAAAATTTTGCTTGGCTAGATGGCAATCCCTTTTAGGTGAATTCAGTATCTCATAGTAGAAAACAAAAAAAAAATTCAAAGCCAATTCAAGTCTAATTGGATGATTTGGAGGTAAATCAGTCTCAACAGTGGCTAAAGCAGTCTAGCATGCTTTTAAGGAATGATTGGATGCTTCTCTCCTTTCATTTTTTTTGGTCAATAAGGGGTCGAAGCCGAATTATATTCAAACAAAATTTAAAAACATAAATAGAGTTTAAAATATAAAATTAACTACAACTAGTAATGTCCACCTATGATTAAGAGTTTGAACCTTTCCCAAATAGGGCCAATTAAAACTACAGAAATACCCGCAACATAAAAGCTATAGTCTAATTCTGAGAATTCATCCATAATTTCATAGAAGCCCCAAAATTTATACTTAAATTGTTTTGAAAATTATCAAAAATAAAAAAACCTATCTTAGACCATGGGGGCACGAGAGGTGGAAGAAATGATAGCACCTAGGCCTGAGCCAGAAGGGAGCCACACCAGATCAACACCGATACAACTAGAAAAATCTACCTTGAACTAGACAAACTTAAGAAGAGGGATTTTGGGAAAACAAATTTCAACTTTGAGCAGCTCTGGTCCAAGGTCCTTTGCTAACTCTTGAATCTTTGCCACCCATATGTTGATCCTCTCTTCTGAAGCGGATAAAAAAATTAAGAACTTCCTACAATCGTCTTTCTTTTATTTTTCCAAAAAGGGATATTTGCCTTTTAAAAGCTATTAACCTAATAGAAGAATCCATTCATTTGCTCAATTGAAACCTTAATCCATTGCCTGTTAATACCACCTATAAGTTTACCTTAATAAATGAAATGATGAAGAGATAGTTGGGAAAAGAAGGAAAAAATGAGATAAAAGTTGTAGAGGAAGCCACTTGAAGAAATAACTTCTAGATATTTCTATATCTACCTCGGTCATGCCAAAAACTTCTGCCAAACAATCCAAAAAATCTACTACCATATTCTCCAAATAACATTAGATAGAATTCAAAAGCATCCTTTCTGCTAAATTTGGCCAATGCTTTGGATGAAAAGAAAGCAACTAAACGTTGCCTCCACCAAAATAGAAATAGACTTCAATTCCAAAGAATTTTATATGAATGTCTCCATCTCTAACATTCCCAACTTTCTTAATACTCTCAATAGGTGTTGAATTGATTTGGTTTTTGAAATTCCCACTTCCTAGGGATTACAACTCTAATTACAATTGAAGGTGAAATGACTTCAACCAAACAACCTTCACTTTTTTTTCCCATATTTTCACTGGTCATTAAATATGAAATGTCCATCTTCATCCAACTATTATATCTCTTCTTGAAGTTCAAAATGTTGGAAACCAATAACACTAAGAGGGGTGGTGAATCAATGTTATACCAGAATAGTAGATTTAACCTTAATAAAACATTCATACACCAACCGGTATACTGGTATAAGTAGAATTGAAAGAAGTAAAACAACCAATAAGCCAAACACATAAATGAGAATCATAACATGCAGATTTATACATGGAAAACCTCAAAGAGGAAAAACCACAATGGGATTTATGACCCACAATATCAATCCACTGGCCATATGAAGAGATATTACAAAATATAAGGGGCCTGCACTTGCAAGAAGGCTTACAGCCTAGAGCACACTGCTCAATCACAATAGGAGCCTCACTGAGTACATAAAATTCTAGACAAAAATCTGGAGAAGTTTCAACTGCTAATTATATAGCATCTTCTATGCCAGAATACAGTTCCGGTTTAAGCTCTATCTATACTGACTTGAAACCCTAAACCCCTTTACTGAAATAACACTTACAATAAATTCCTCACATACATAATCTCTTTGATATATTTCATATCATATTAAATTCGCATCATCATAATCTCTTATCTAATGTCTATCTCTCTATTTATCAAAATGATCTAATCAAACTACCCTATATACCCTATACAACTTTTATGCCTTATGTCGGCTTACAAAGATATAAACAAAATCAGATTACATGTTGGCCAAATAACATAAATTTATAAACATTAAAATAAGTTTTCGATGTTGGATCCAAGATGTGTTGGCCTCCAATACCAATAACCTTTACTATATCATGTCGGCCTGCACTGTCGGTGTTGGTGCCGATGTAGAATCTGTGAAGTGTCTATCGATATACCATAGAATCAAAACATGAAGCCGGAACACAAAATCATGTTGCCATCAATGACAACATAGTGAAATCAACCAATAGAGTGTTAATTTCCAACAATGTCCCTCTTTGGCATTGATGGGAACACTCATGTGAAAAATGGTCAAGGTTTCATTTGTCGGTTTCATCCTGCCCTGCTCCCCCTGAGGTGAATATGCAAAATACTCCATATCTCCAAGACACCAAAAACTCTGTAACTCCCCCTAATGTATACAACTCTTTTATTATTTTTCACATCTATACTACTCCCCCTTTCACATCAATGCCATTGAGAATTCTAAAAAGAATGTCAAAAAATAAGAACTATACACTGAATATTCCCATAAATTTCTTGTCGGAGCTTGACCAACTTCAAAATTTCTGGATAAGCCTTCTCCAGTAACTCCACATAAGTATCGTAGCCAGTTTTGAATGTGTTGGAAAGAGATACAAGTCCACTCAATAAATGTGCAAAAGATTCTTTTTAATTTACCTTTGCTAGTGTGGTCTTTCCCACCGTATCCATGCATTCTTTCTTGTGTACATAGAGTGAATCCAATCTTGGGCTCACCAAGCCTCTCAGACTTCTGGCGAATTATTTTATCTCCTTCCTTTTCAAGAGAAGAAATTTGATTCTCCAAAATTAAAATTTGACCATCAATTGATGTTGTCAATGAAATTAATCTATCAAAAGAGTTAGCAATACTTGCAATTTTCTCCTGAATCTCTTGTATCTTTTTATCTACATTTGCTGTAAGTATTTGAGTATTGCAACATACCTTATATATATTTATACATTGTTTCAAAGAATTTTCTATTAGGATTAGCTTTTCCTCAATCTTTTCCTTCTTTGTTTCAATTACCTGATAAAAAGCAGCCCTCTTAGCCTGAGTAAATATTTCTAGTGCTTTTCGGTCAGAGATTTGTTGTAAGGATTGAAAGTCTTTTGACATGTTCTCAGTGATTACCTTAAGCTTTCCGGAAGGGCTCTCTTCATTTTTAATCTTACACTTCGGGACAGTTTATTTAGAACAATGATTGATTAATCTATAATTGCCTTGTCTATGGTTCCCTCCTTCATCAATTTTTGAGCAGTCATCATCATCAGTTCAGTGGGACTCATTTTTGTGATGGTTTTCTTTTCCACCTAAGAAGTTTCAATTGACAATAATGATGGGCCAACAAATAGTTCCCTTCCGGATTCCCCTATTCTCTCCTCTAATGTTTATCCTTTATAACCTCCTCACTTGCACCGATGACTTTGCCATTTGGTGTAGTCTGTGTAACTGTCGGTCCCTGTGTAGGAAAAATATCCTCAACCTATACATTTATATCTGGAGGACAATTGTCCTCAATATTAGTATCCTGTACAATGTTAGATTGTTCATTCTCATCATTAATTGGTATCTCAGTATTTGTCTGTACATCTGTATTTACTAGTAGCTCAATTTCCACTATCTTAATATTATTCAAAATTGATGGTAAAGTGCCTATAATCCCCTTTCCTTTTCCTTCAATCGATGTATCTAGAGTGTTTCTCTTGGTTTCTGGTGAAGTAAAGAATCTTCTATTTTCTCCCAAAAATTTAATCCATGCTTTTGAGTTTCCTTTATTATTTTATTCACTCTCCCTAGAATCAGACTAGTTATCCTATGTTTGCTATTGAATACTGTTATGTCTGCCACCTCAATTGTCTTATCAATTCCATCTAGAGCTATAGTAACATAGATAGCTAATAGTTCTTTCATTTTAATGTTTTAATCTTTTTGCATAGCTAATAATCTTCTAGCATCTAACATGTTATATAACTCAACTGGTATTTGATTTTCTATCTCTATTAAGGCTTTCTTATAGATATCCAAGTATAGTAGGACTGCTTCTTCTACCTCTCTCTTTCATCATCCTCTAAGTTTTCATAATAAAATTTAACATTCTTCAACATGCCATCTTTTTTGATTTCATCTACAATTTATGCACAAGTTTTAGGTGGTATGATAGTTACATTACCAGTTTCAAGTGCTAAGTCAATGTCACTCTTCTTCTTCCTCTTGGGAGTACCAGATGTAGCTGAAGGTGTAGCTTTAGGTGAATTCTTTTGTGTTGATAGCTTGATTGTGACCTTCCTAACTGGTTTCTTCTTTGCTTCCACCTTTGTTTCTTCCTAACGACCCTCTTAAATACTAATGGTGTGTCATCTTCTAATTTAGATTCTGCAGTAACATGTTCAATATGAACTTCCATATCCTTGCTCTTTCTTCCTTTCTCCGGGACAACATCAATTAGTGCCTTGATGTCCTTTGAGACCTTTTACACAAACTTACTTGCTTTTCCTTCTTGTTTCTCCCTTTTCTTCCGGTTGAACTCTGTTTCAACCTCTTGAGTTTTCTACTGTGCAGTTCCTATTGGCATTTTTGATTATTATGTTGTGATTATCATTGATGGACACACACTTGCATTGAGGTCATTTTTGTATGTATTAGTTAAAGCTCAACCGGTACATGTTCCAACTGATATGATGCATTATAGTCTTTATACTATTGGTGTTTTGCAGAAAGTGATTATCGATCTAAAGCAATATGTTAACCCCAAGCGGTTCAAGAATCTCAAGTGGTACAAAGGATCAAAGTGGCAGAACACATATTTCCTAGTCTTCATTTTGTCAAACCGGCAACTAGTATTTTGTATGAACCAGTAATACTCTGTGATGAGTTACCAATTGGCATTTTGTGATGAGTTACCATCCACCGATTGTTTGACGGTGCCGACACTTTAACAGTGCTTTTTGTGTCGTGTTACTAGATATGTCTAGATGCATTAAACCTAGGAAATTGTATTGTAATCCTATTGGACCAACATGAATTCAGATTCCTTTATAAGGACATCATGTCTAGGGTTTTAGGTTGTTGTTGTTGTTGAGGTTGATGTTGTTGCTAGGGTTTAAGGTGGTTGAGGAGTCAGAGAGAGTATGAATGTATAGAAGACTGAAGTAATGCTGGAATGCATTAGGAATGAGCTATCAAGGATCTAACCAAGCAATCTGTGCTCTTTGCTAGATCACTAACTTGTTGATTACTCACATCTTCGACAAGTCTGTAGCCCTTAACTAGGTAGGCCCAAAAGCCTTTTGTAAATCCTCTAACAAGGTGGTTCACATCTGTGGATCTAAAATCCTCTACCAAGGTAGTCTTTAATTGGACTTATCTCCTAATAGAGATTGAGATTCCTAACCGGATCTGTTCTGGTAAAGAACATTGTAAGACCTTAACCAGTCTGACCTTAACCGGTTTGGTTCCTATCCTGCAAATAGTTACTTGTGAGTTCCATCTCACCGTGGTTTTTCCCATTTGGGTTTCCATGTCAAATATCTTGTGTTATGGTGGTATTGCTTCTATGGGTGAATGTCTTATTTGCATTTTGGTTTGCATGTGTGTTAACCGGTTTGTCTGTTAAACTATTGTATTGGTTTATCACTAGACTGTTTAAGGGTTTGAGTACAGTGTTTTTTGGTATACTAATTCACCTCCCCCCCCTCTTAGTATTCATCAATTGGTATCAAAGCCAACCTTTCTCTAAGTTTAACCACTTGGAAAGAGATATGGGGGAATGCACATTGAGGGAACTTACTCATCGTCTCACTTAGTCTAAGCAAGCCTATGATGATCTTATGGTCAAATAGAAGGCATCTCAAGCAAAAAGGAGAGAAAATGTAGAAAAGTTGATGGAGCTATCTAAAAATAGTTCCTCTGATGAAGAGAACATGGAAGCCCTGATTCAAGAAGTAGAAAAGTTGAATGAATCCAATTCCAACCTGAGAAAAGAATTGAAAGGACTAACTATTCGAATGTGCCAAGAGCTTGAGAACCAGAGGAAAGATGAAGATTTGGTCAAAGACAAGGATCATAAAAAATCCAAGATGAAGCAAGACATCAGTGCCCTAACTGCTCAACTCCATGCGAGAAAAGTGGTAAAGGAAGACATGCAAGGAGAACTAAACATTGCCATCTCTGAGAATGAAAACCTGATGGAAACAAATGCCGCTATTTCCAAAGAACTCTCTGAGTCAAAGGAAATACTTGCTAAGTTCAACAAGAGTACTGTCAAGCTAGGGAAAAAGCTTGAATCTACCAAACCTGTAAACAATACTGATGGACTTGGTTATTCCGGTCATGAGGAAGGTGAGACCTCTGGTAAAAATACAGGAACATCAAAGAATCAACCGACATCAAAGGATAAAGGTAGGAAAAAGTTTAAACCTGTTTTCTTTAACTGTCTTAAAGGACATACTGCCAATGTGTGTAGGAGTAAGGCTTACAATAATTTTCCTTATTTCCTAAATGATAAGCCTAGATCCTATAGATTCAATGGTAACTGTTATGCATGCAACAAGTTTGGGCATAGAGCATTTGAATGCAAGTTTGTTATGAATAACACTGGAAGATATCCTCAGAGGACCTAAGGAGTTGGTCTTGAACCTTTTGTGAACTGGAATCACAACCGGTTTAATGCCTTCAATCATCAGCCAAGAAGTGATGGCTATCAAGCAGCAACCAGATGGAGAGAAAACTAGTGGATTTGTCATGGTCATGGTCACACTGCTGCAACATGCAGAAGGAAGAATGGAAACATGAACAATGGACCCTGGAGAGCACCTGGATTGGTCTGCTATCACTGCAACAAACTGGGTCACATTGCTAGATTCTGTAGATCAAGAAAGAACATATCGAATGACATACCGGTCACTCCGGAAGGAAAGATTGATGTTGACACTGTTCAAGAAGATATGAACAAAACCTAGAAGAAGAAACCAATGGTGTTACAAGATGAGCTAGTTTCTGCACCTAGTGTGGAAATCACAGAACCGACAAACTAAGCTTCAAAAAAGCTTAGGGGGAGCAAATAGCGAAATGTTTCGAACCCCCTGTTTACATCGGTAAAAGACCTTAACCGGTATGCGATACCTGTCATTTGGCGGAATACCGGAAATGGTAAAAGGAAAATTAGGGTTTACGCCCTAATGGTTGAGCATTAATTATGGTAGGTGAGGAATATGTTTAAAAGGATTTTTCAAATCATTTCTCACTATCAGTTTTTGAGTGAAGAAGGTTTTCAAGTGCAGAGCAAAGAAAAGTGATTTGTGATGCGATTCTGAGAAATTTTAGAAACCTTGAAGGAGATTCAAATTCAAATTGTATACGGCCAAGTGAAGAATGCAAAGCAGTGATTCTGCAACCGACAGAGTGTGAGGTGGAGAAGAATCTGAAAGCCCTAAATTCATGATTTTTGAAAGGTATTTTTTGAATTTTTAGTTTCTATCATGGCTTCTGCATCCCATACTAGCTCTAGTACATCTGTAGATTCAACAAGCTTTATTCAACACATGTCTAGATATAATGCCCTATCACAAGTTCCAGCTAGTGTGATAGTAGAAGAGGGAATCTCAGATTACATAGATTGTAAAATCGAAGACCTAGGGTCTCTAGAAATTCACTCACAGCTAGGTTTATTTTGTGGACAAGATAAAAAGATCAAACCGGAGTATAGTATTTTGGAGAAGAAAAAGCTCCATAATACTGTTTATTTCCTAGAGGATTTCATAGATGATCACATTAGGGTCATTCTGAGCAGAGTTCATGGTGACGAAATGTACCTGGAAAGAACACATGATATAACACCACAAGTAATTGAAGTCATCACCGGTTTCTGCAATATAGGGGAAGTGCTAGCCCTAAGGACGATAAGCAAGACGAAAATGTCCAAGCTCACCGGTTCAGTGAGCGACTCATAAGGAATGACTATTAATTCCATCAAGGACGATCTGGTCAAATATGCATGTATGGTGATTGGATACCAGATGTTCTCAGCCAGTAGAATTAACTCTGTATCTGCTGCAATAGTAAATGCCACTTACCGGATGATCAAGGAAGATGCATCATTTGACCTATACACCGATATTCAAAGGAAACTCATGTTGAATCTTAAATCGATCAAATAGGATAATGCATTGAGGTTCGAGTTTGGACAACTACTAGTTGGGTTGTTCTTTTACTTCCAAGGCTACTTTCGAGGAGTAGGTGATGTCTAGTGGTCTACTGACCAACCGATAACCAAGCAAATCAAGGAAAGCCTTCAAGTAGTTGGAACCAATTACCCTGAAGTTCTGAACAAGTACTTTGATGAGTTCAGATGCAAAATGAGTTAGAGGATGAGAATATCAGGTGATATTGTCTAGAAATATGAAGATGATATCTATTTCACCATTAAAGTGGATCAATGCATAATGGAGGTTGTTGAGCCTAGACAGGAGGAAGTGGAGCCTATGGGTTATGAGGTAATGAATGATATGCTACAAGGATATGCCTCTACCCTTATTTCCTCACCACTTGATCCAAAGGCAAGGAGAACCAACACCTACCTAGAAAGGATAACACCGGTTGAGGAACCCTCAGCAAAGAAAGGAAAAGAACCTTTAGTGAAGAAGGCAAAAGCAGTGCCTTCACCATCGGCACCGGCTACTACAACTAGTCCTATAGTGACCAAGCAGTCACCGGCTAAAAAGAAACTAGAAGCGGCACCTGCTAAAGTGTTCGAGAGAAAGAGGAAGATAAGGAATGCCTCACCAGAATCAAAAGAAACTGTGTCTGAGGAAAAACCAAAGAAGACACGACAAGCAAAGAAAAAGACAAGAATGAACTGACATCATCAGCACCGGTAAATATTGACATCTCCTCCTACAAACCTTTGACATATTGTCAAAGAACTATCAAAAAAATTATGAGAAAAGTGTTGAAGGATTTGATTGATTGTTTTGATGACTTTAATGATGATGAAAAGGAAGCGGTTGAAAAAGAAATCATTCAGTATTTATGTGTTAATGACTGACTGCCTTTAGAAATTAGATCTAAGATGCCAGATTCTTTGTATAAGTCCTTAGACAATAAATGACGCATTGCCATAGAGCAGGAACAGGAAATGAGAGAGAAAGTTTTTGTTGAACATTTTCCTGATATATCAAATTCAGAACTATTTGAAGTAATGAATAAATACAAAGGCCTCTTCTTCATGAGAAGAAGAAGACTCCTGTTACTAGAAGGGAAGGGTAAAGAAGTGCTCAAGAATACACACACCCTTGCTCTAGAAGCTCTGAAGATGCATAGAGTGGTTGAAGCCAACAGGAAGGCTGAGCAAGAACCGACAATAACTAAACCAGATGAAGTGTTTGATGATGAAGGAAATCCGGTTGTTGAACCTATTAACACTATTGATGTTGATGCTCTGGATGGAGAAGATATTGCTTAGGGTACACCATCGGAAGCTACAAGACAGGAGAAGCAGGCAGAACAAGAAATAAAGTAGAAGGAAATAGAGGACAAAAAGGAGGAAGCAAAGAAGCAAGCGGAAAAGAAGAAAGCAGAAGAGGAGAAGAAGAAGAAGGATGAAGAGAAGAAGAAGAAGGATGAAGAGGAGAAGAAGAAGAAGGATGAAGAGGAGAAGAAGAAAAAGGAAGAAGATGAGGAGAAATAGAAATAGGAAGAGAAGAGAAAAGAAGAAGAGAAGAAAAGAAAAGAAGAGAATGAGGAGAAAAAGAAACAAGAAGATGCAAGGAAAAAGAAAGAGGAAGATGATGAGAAGAAGAGAAAGGAAGAGGAGAAGCGAAAGGAAGTAGAAAAGAAGAAGGAAGAGGAAGATAAGGCAGAGGAGAAGAGGAAGGAAGCAGAAAAGAAGAAGGCAGAAGAGGATAAGGAAGAGGAAAAGAGAAAAGAAGTGGAGAAGAAGAAGCCAGAGGAGAACAAGGAAGCTGAAGTGATAAAGAGCACACAAATAGAGACACCAAAGGCAACCGATAGTCAAGCCAAACCGGCTAACCTCACCAGTCCCATTGAACTTCAGTCTGCAAGTGAAATGGAGCTACTGCAGAGCATCAAGGTTGCTCAAGAACGCCTTGAGGTGTTAAGGAGGAAGAAGGAGGAAGATGTGATCCAAGTTGCGGTGGACACTCTTACTGGTTTGTTACCCGGTACAAACCTCCCTAGTACCGACTCATCATTGGCCCAACTGAAGCTCCTATGCACTATAGTGGATGATCAGGTGTAGAGCTTAGAAGAGGTAGTAGAGGCAAATGCTAAGAAAGAGCATCAAAAGGCTCTCAATATTGCCCTGGTGAAGAAGCGTAATGAGATCCAGTTTGAGCTACAAAAAGAACAGAAGGATATAAGGAATGCTCTAGATGAGGGGAATCTTCTACTCAGCAAGATTTGCCAACCCCATCTGTTCTGTGACGATGTGCTTGCACAGAAGAAAAAGCTTCAATATGATTTGTAGTTATATATGAGTAACTTTAAGTTGCCATATGACTCTTTTACAACTTATGGGCAAACCGTTCACCAGTTTCACATCCAATCTGCCAAATTAGAGTTGGAAATAAGCAATCAGACTCGAGATTTACAGGAACTACAACTGGTTCTACTCCCACATCTGCAAATACTTCAAAAGTGCTATCTTAATCTGGATGCCTTAATGGCAACACAGGAGATGAGCACATTAGATGCCATGGAAGAACAGGTCTCCCAGATGCAAATAGAGAAAGAAGTGGCAACCTCCCTACTTGATTCCTGGTCCTTATCTATGAAATAGTTTTTGCAGGACTTCAAATCTATTTTTGACAAGTTTTATTCCTTATTGTCATAAACTCTTATTCTTTTAATCCTAATGACATAGGTGTTAATCTGTAATATTTTGTTGTCATTGTTGGGAAAGGGGGAGAAGTATAAATTTAGAATGTTTTGATGTATACTTTCATGTTATTTCTATTAAGAAGTAATGTACATTGCATTTTCTGCAAAAGGGATAGTGTATATGCTTAGGGGGAATAATTTTGATTCTGGCATATTTTTGTTGTAAAACACTTAGATGTCAAAATTTCCTAAGTGTTTCCATTAATGCCAAAGGGGGAGATTGTTGGCATTTTTGATGATTATGTTGTGATTATCATTGATGGACACACACTTGCATTGAGGTCATTTTTGTATGTATTAGTTAAAGCTCAACCGGTACATGTTCCAACCAATATGATGCATTATAGTCTTTAGACTATTGGTGTTTTGCAGAAAGTGATTACTGATCTAAAGTGGTATGTTAACCCCAAGTGGTTCGAGGATCTCAAGTGGTACAAAGGATCAAAGCGAAAGAACACATATTTCCCAGTCTTCATTTTGTCAAACTGACAACCGGTATTTTGTATGAACCAATAATACTTTGTGATGAGTTACCATCCACCGATTGTTTGATGGTGCCGACAATTTAATGGTACTTTTTGTGTCATGTTACCAGATACGTCTAGATGCATTGAACCTAGGAAATTGTATTGTAATCCTATTGGACCGACATGAAATCAGATTCCTTTATAAGGACATCATGTCTAGGGTTTTAGGTTGTTGCTGTTGTTGAGGTTGATATTGTTGCTAGGGTTTAAGGTGGTTGAGGAGTTAGAGAGAGTATGAATGTATAGAAGACTAAAGTAATGCTAGAATGCATTAGGAACGAGCTATCAAGGATATAACCAAGCAATCTATGCTACTTGCTAGATCACTCACTTGTTGATTACTCACATCTTCAACAAGTATGTAGCCCTTAACCAGGTAGGCCCAAAAGCCTTTTGTAAATCCTCTAACAAGGTGGTTCACATCTGTGGATCTAAAATCCTCTAGCAAGGTAGTCTTTAATCGAACGTATCTCCTAACAGAGATTGAGATTCCTAACAGGATCTATTCTGGTAAAGAACATTGTAAGACCTTAACCGGTTCGGTTCCTATTCTACAGATAGTTACTTGTGAGTTCCATCTCACCGTGGTTTTTCCCATTTGGGTTTCCACATCAAATATCTTGTGTTGTGGTGGTATTGCTTCTGTGGGTGAATGTCTTATTTGCATTTTGGTTTGCATGTGTGTTAACAGGTTTGTCTGTTAAACTATTTTACTGGTTTTCCACTAGACTATTTAAGTGTTTGAGTACAGTATTTTTCGGTATACTAATTCACCCCCCCCCCCCCCCCCCCCCCCCCGCTCTCTGTATTCATCAGTTCCACAAGGCTTCTCTACCTCATCAATTGGTGCATCAATTAGCACTTTTGTGTAGGCATCAAGAATTTGTGTATCTACCTCATAGCCTATTTCTTCAATCCAAATATTTCATGGCTTGACTGCCTCCATGAGAGTCTCATCCTTCTTCACCATGAAGCATATGTCGGTAGAGTATTTTTTCTACTATATGCTTGGGTACCCTTACCCTAGACTGCATAGATTTTTGGAATTCCTTAAAATAACCCCATATCTTATCATCTCTCTGGCTTCCTAATATAGCAATTGACTACTTCAATTGTCTTCCTACCGAAATATCAAAATCTCATTGCCTCTTACTAGAACTAGGTGAATCATTCAGAAAATCTAACATCAAGAAGACTAACAAGTTCCCATACTGAAAAGTGCCCTTTTTCTCAGCCTTAATCTTTCTTAAGTTGATTAACAACTTATCAAGCATCCAACCGCATAGGTATAACTTTGCATTATCTCTCATTATTTTATATGCAGCCAAAATGGATGAACTAGAAACAAAATTCAGTCGGTTTGACTAAGTTACCTTATATCTATTAATCATGCTACCAAATTTGATGTCGGTGTTGGTGATAGTGTTCACTTTCATGGATCTTTTATCAGATGTAGCGCCGGTGATCTTCCTCACAAAGTCCTTTGAAACTTTCTTGTCTGGATGTTGCCCTACCGATTGCAAACCAGTAATTTCCCGGATGGCTTCCTTGGTGATTTTGTAAGGTTTATTCAGCCATATGAATACCCCATGTACTCTTCTCAGTACATATCTGATTATCTCATCCTCAAATTCGGGAATATCCAGAATGTCAGTAAACCCTAGTTCTTCAATATGTTTATATGTCGGTTTGATCTTTCAAGATTCTCCCATTATCTCACTCATATACATTCTCTTGATTTCTGAAGTTCCCAAGTCCTTGATATGATAGTGAGTATATGCCTTAAATCCTCTACATACACAACTCCCTTCGAAACGCGAAAAAATCTTCCAAACGAGTCTTCCAGGGCAGCCACATGTGGATACCACTTGAAAATTGGCCTGGGGTGATCCTTGACCTCCATGACAGTTGGGTTTGCAACAAAAACAAGAATATAAGATGATCTCACTTCCATGTTTAAAGAAAAATACCTCTTGATTTCTCTCGGTGAAAACCTTCAACAAATTCTTCCAGACACCGATGAAATGGCTCAAGAAGAAATCTAATTGCCTCTGAATAGCCTTTGATCACACTTAGTCACTTTGAATTGCTCTGAAATTGCTCTAAATGGAGGTTGATTAACAATGAAGCGTATTTGACCTTTTAACCATTGAAATAAACCCTAATCTTCCATTGACATAAATGACTGCAGGTGAAAGATACTAGATCTCGCTCAGAACATATCCATGATAGATAATCCTCTTCAATATCTGGAACATCTTCCAGAACCTCTTCCTGAGGCATATGCAACATCTTCATGAATTTTTTCTACCCCTAAGGCATTTGCCTTAGTTACCGGACAAGCTTCCTGTTGGTGCAAGAGCATCCTCTTCTGCTGGATAAGTAACCAGGTCAATCCCATCTGATGATTGTTCTTCAATCTTCCTAATGTCACAACCCTCCTTTATCACTTTTTGATTTGATACAATTTTATTATATTTTTGGTTGAGCTATTAAAAATGATTGAATAAATATTATAAAAGAATAAAATGGACACACACACACACACACACACACTTCGAGAATATAATTCAAAAGGCATTATTTTTATTTTTTATTTTCCCACTCCCAATTATGGCACATGTTGTAGGAGGAATTAGAAGCTTCTAGAGGAATCTTCAATGCCTTGCATGTAACTTCCCCACTAGGTTTTTAATCAATTTGCATGAGTCCAATATTGGAAAAGAATCTCATTCTTAATTAATTTCTCTAGATAGTGGAATTAAGGGATTTTTCCGATATATTGTATGCAAGTTTTCAAAAAAGGGATATGATTATGTTTTGAAGAAATTTCCCAAGTTTTAGTAGTAGGATCTTCTTTGGCAGTCTCATTTTTCGTTGTAGGATTGTTAAGTTGTTCTTGAAGATTTCTCTCAAGTTGTAAGGAAGGATCTAAAAAGGATAGCTAGAGGATTGGAGAGGATTCAACATCGAGCTTCGATAAGCCATGTTCTCTTCTTTTTTTCATCTCTCATTTATATATGAGAAATTTGTATTGTCAAAAATATAGCTTCTAGATCTTTCTTTATAAAAGATTTTTATTTAGGTTGTAAATCTTTCTTTATTTAGGGATAATCATTGATAAATGTACTTTTCATATAATGCATGTAAAAGATAGCTTTATTATTTATTTAATTTTCAAATCTTGCTTTTGCTTTCAAAAAAAAAAAGAATTTTTTTTTTTTTTAGATCTGTACCAAAATTCATATTTCCCCTTATTTAAAATTCTTTTTCAAAAATTAAAAATCTTCTCTGTGTGATTAAATGATAACCATTTGTGTATGAATCTTGTCCTTGTTATTCTTCTCTTAAATTCATTACTGGATTGGGAATTTAAATGTAAACCCTTTCTTACATTAAATCTTACTTCCCTGTGAAAAAATCTTGCCTTTGTGCGAATACAAGTTAATATTCTGCATATGAATTTATTTAAATATTTTTTTTCCCTGTGAGTAAAAACCCATCTCTCTCTCTCTCTCTCTGAATGTAGATTTGATCATAAATCTTAATTCCTTATGAGCAGTCTTACTTCTTTGTGAATAGAAAATGTCTGATAATAAAATATAAACCTCATTATATCCATTACTCTCTGTGAAAAATGAAGTATAAATCTCTCTGTGAATATTAGTTTTGTACATTGCTGAAACAATTTAGTTCTCTGTATTATTCATCCCTATGAATAAATTCTTATTCTCATTTGTTTTACATTAATATTTCTATTACACATATATCTGTTTATATATTTCTCTCTATACTTAAATAAATTGAAAATGAAAACTATATATATATATATATATATAATGTATTTATATTATTGTTAAAATTTATGCCAAACAAATTTATATGCAAAACAATGCGAAACAATGCGAAATCCGTAGATTAAAATCCGCATGGAACGATGTGCCGATGTAGGAGGAGTGGGTGGAGTTACTACCACCGCAGGCGAGTGGTACCCTCCACTAACCTGCAGTCACTGTTATGATAGTGGCTACAGGGTAGTGGAGGGGACCACGATGGTCCCCTCACCATTGTGGGCTTGTAACCGTAGGTTCGCAGTGGTGATGGGACCCGTGGGCCCCCTCTCCCACTTGCCTATTAAAAGCCACAACATAAATTCTTTTTTTTTATTAGCAAATGAATTTGTTAAATTATTTTTGTATATATATTTATTTACTTAGTTTAAATAAAATCAACTTAGGTAGATTTATAATTAAATTATCTTTAGTAAATTTAGTAAATTTTATAATTGTAAAATTAAATTATAATTAGATCTTTCAATCTATTTAAGATTCGTTGGGCCACTTAGTTGGCATTTTGGATTCATCAAAAATAATTAATTCATGATTGAACCAAAAATTGTCAAATGTTTAAACTAATTGCTATTTTTGGAACCTATGACAATAATTAATGATTCCCGTGGTAGGAATAATTCATTGCTTAATCTTGCACGCAAGTTACAATATTCTTATATCATGCAAATTACTTATACATTAATTGCATTTATTGACGTTTTCATCTCCATGCAAGTTACACAATTTTAATTATCAATATGTGGGTTCGTAATTGTCATTATTATGTAAGTTAGATTTCAAGTTTGAAATATTAATTGTAGAAAGATGGTATTTTTTTTAATCAAGTGGTACATGAATACCATCAAGGTAGTTATTTCAATTAATTAAACTTTGCAATGTCTAATTTTGTACATTCATTTAATAATTGTTTAAAGCATGTTTTTTTTCACAGCTCCTTAGTTAGAAAACTAAATAAAGGAAGTCAGAAAACCAAAACCTAGCAGCGTTCAATATATACAGTGCCTCTGGGTCACGCTTATGGGTAATGTCGTCATGTTGAACTATCGCACTTAACGCCTAATAAAGTTGCATCAATGACGTATGTGGCATCGTCCCTATAAATCGTCGGGGAGTAATAAGGGACACTTGGAAGTTAAAATCCAAGGGGCGGGTAATCCCCCTTGGATTGATAATCTAATAAGATAATCCTTAAATGATTTTTACATCTGTTGAGTTAAACCATAGTAAACCCCCTTTAGGGTTGATTAAGTGAAATGCTTTTATGAATTTGATTTAATCTTGAAGAGTTGTTGATGATTGACAGTTGGGTCAAGGGTGACGTTTATGATAGGTATTAGAATCTAGTTGTTTTAGGCCACAAGCAATAGGCCATCTTGAGCCCTTTACTTAAATGCTACCACCGTGGGTAGCAACTGCAGAGAAACTGTCTGGGACATTGACCCTATAAAGGGTTGTGTACCCACTAATCAGTTTACATCAAACCATAGAGTAGAAAATAGAACTACATACTTTAGGCCTTGATCCTATGCCGAAATGGCTATGTAGGCAGTCTTGGGACGGAGTTGTCCCTAGTACTCGGGCCCCCCGTTTTGTTCTAAAATGGAGGCCCGTTTTTGAAAATGGGGGCCCATTTTTAAAAAATGGGCCCCTGTTTCTAAATCGTATTTTTCCTTTTTTTTCCACAAGCCGCCCTTGTTTGAAAACGAGGGCCCATTCTATGGAAGATTCCACAGCCCACCACTTGGCTCAGGATTAGGCCCGGGATAGGCTTGGGATGGCCACACCTGAGACATGGACCTACAAATTCAAATCTCCATGAATGAAAACACAAATATGAACTTCTAAAATAGTTTACGTGCCTCTAATTAGAGAATTTTATATGAAATTAAAACCCATTTTAGAATATACTGTCTAGATTATAATTATATAAATTAATTAAAAAATTGATTATTTTAACTATTTTTCTTTTAATTTATACTAAATTGGGTCCATAATTTTGAAATATTAACTAATTTTGTTAATTTAATAACTTTTTTATTTTAATGAATTTTGGAAAAAAAATTATATGTCATCAATCTACACAAAATTATTTTGTATTTTAAAAAAATAAAATAAAAAAATGTTAAAGTTTACGTCAAATTATGTGGGTCGTACACGTCAAATTTTTAAAAAGATAATTACGACCATTAAAAAATTAATTAAAAAAAATATTAGAAAAAAAATACAAAAAAATATGCTCATCAATCTTCAATGTGTTACAAACCATTTCCCAAAACGGTTTGAGAAAATAATTTTAATTGTGTCAAAAAGTGTGGGTCGTACACATGCATGGTATGGTCGTGAAAGAGGCATTTTTAAAACATAGTTTTCATAACTCCATTCAGAACGTTATTTTTTATTCTGTGGGTATTAAAATAAATTACATATTTGGAAAGTATAGTCAGAGGGCTATCTTGACTTTTTCCAAGATTCAATCTCTAAGTGTTTCAAAATTTAAGCTCAAACGAGACAAAATCTGAAAATCAGGGAAAACACTTCCACTTTTTGGCCAAAAAGTGGACTCATCTTCTTGCACTGACCCACAAAACTCTCGATATCCATCCCAATATAATATATGGAGCAACCAGGAAATTCATCTATGTTGGGAGCCTACTAATTCTGATTCATAACTACATCACTCTAGTTTGTTTATAATTTATTATAGCTGTCCCCAAGTTTGCCAATTGGTCAACTAGGCAATTCACTTCTCTGAAAATATGATTGATTGTTACTGCTTTAAAATACTTTAGGAGCTCTAAGGCCCTGCCTAAGAGAGAATTCAACCTGCAATTTGGGGTAGCTCCTAATCTAAGAGTATTAATGATAATTGTCGAATCCCTTTCAATTTCCAGTCTTTTAATTACAATTCTCTATATTATAACAACCCTTCAATAGCTTGGCTTGGTGGTTGATCTATGCTCCACGACTTGTTCTCTATGTGGTCAGAGCATTTGCATGGGGGTACTTTGGTCTAGGGCATCAGAGGAAGTCGTTGGTGATGGGGTGGCCAAAGTTTCTGCTTGGGTTGAGGGTTGTGGGGGATGTGCTAAGGACACCCGCTTTCCCTTTCTTTGCTCCATTTTTTCATTGTTGGCTCGAGCTCTTGTGCATGTTTCCTTTCTGGTTTATCGACGCCTACTCTTTTTTTGTTTGGGATCAATTTTGGAAGCTCTCCTTTAGAGATATCTTTATTTGACCTGTTTTTCTCCCATTTTGTTGGTTTGGTTCATGAGTAGAGTGGGTGGGCTATGTTTGGGGTTTCTGTTATTGTTTATGTGGCCATTTTGGGAGATATTGTCAACTTGGTTGCATGGCCCTCTTTTTTGGAAGGGGATCTTTTCTTTCTGAGGTTTATGGGCCTTATGTTCTTTGTGGGGGATGGTAACCTTTTTGGTGTACGTTCTCTATGAGTTGTTTTGATTATTTCTTCCCCTATTGGCTCTTGGGTTGGTTTTCCCATTTTTCTTTGAATTTTTCCTCTGCATCTTTGGTTTTCTCTAGCTTTTCCTATAGAGGTGGCCCTATCTTTTATAGAGGTCAAGATGGATGGTGTTAGAGATGACATATATTTTATTGAGGTGAAGTTGGATGTCGTGGTTGAGTCTAGGAATTGGGTAGCTGATGAGGTGTTGTATCTTAGTTGTTTGGGAGTGAAGACTGGTCTTGATGCTGAGTTCTCTCCTTACTCTCTTATTAAGGTGGAGAGAGTTGAGGGTTTTTTTTCCCTATGATGTTCTTCCTTAAGATTAAGATTATGGGAGCCTTGTTAAAACCCATTTCTATAATGGTTTTGGGAGCCATTTCAAAACCCAAATTTGTTGGGGATTTTGATGCCCTGTTTGTTGAGGTTTTGGGAGCTTTTTTAAAATGGGAAATATTACAGAAAAATAGTGTGATGTGATATCTTATTTCTGGTTTTGGTTGGGTTCAATGATGCTTGGTTTGTTCATTTGACAGTTTGTCTCTTTCTAGTCCCTATTGAGGTGGAGAAGATTTGTGCTAGTTGGATGTTGACTTTCAAGTGGATAGTTGTTGCAAATTTTAACTTTTGGAAGCTAAAACAAAACCCACTTTGAAGGTTTGGGGAGCCTTTCAAAATCCTCTGGTTCCAGATTTCTCCATTATGCTCATCCTTAAGAATCTGGTTGTTTTGGTTTTGGGATCCATGTTAAAACCCAAAGTTCAAGTTATGGGTGCTTGGGAAAACCCTTGGCATTTGGTGAAGGTTAAGGGAGCCTTGTTAAAACCCTTGGATTTTATTGTTTTGGCTTGAGTCTTTTGTTGGTTGGCTTTGGCCTCCTTCTTTCAGCTAGTTTTTCAATATTTTTTTTCCTTTGTAAGCTGGGTTTGGGTTGCTTGTAGGATTTATTGTATCTTTTGGCAGCGTTCTTTTTTTGGTACCGGACCAAGAAAAATCCGAGGTTTCCAGCCCCTTAAAAACTTGTTGTATGGGGTTTTGGTCCCCCTCAAAACCTATTTTATCCTTAATAAAAAACAACCCTTCAATGCTTGCTTTGAGTTCTGCTATATTATTACTATCTACTTCAAAATATTTATCATGCTTAGCTAATACCACTCCTTCTTAGGAATAGATAATGCATCCTGCTCCTAAAGCTCTAGGATTTCCTCAAGAGGCTCCATCAAAATCCATCTTATACCAACCTAATTTGGGAGGGATACAAACACTTTGACCTCTAGCTTTCTTTGAAGAATCACCCCTCTTACCCACATATGGAGGAATCTTCAACCCAAACCAGTTGCCCTTCATTTTGTCATCCCAATAAGAAAATTGAGACTCTTTTGAGCCAAATTTAGAAAGATTGTCCTTTCATTTCTTGTTTCGAATTCTTCAAGATAATGATAGTAATCCCCTTTCATTTTATACTAAGAACAGTGTATGCACCAACACCAAATATAGTAAACTAATAAATTATTATAATTAAATATGTTTAAGATGTAACTTAGGTTTATCTAGTAACATATATATATATATATATATATATATATATATATATATATATATATAATTAATTAAGATAATCATCTATATGATAATTTATGAGTTATTAATAATTTTAAATAATAATTATTAAAAATATATGAATAAATACAAAGAGTAATGGTACTTAAATGTAAATGAAAATATCAAAATCAAATATGAGTTGAGATCAAAAACATAATATGCTAGGTTATTATTTTCATTAGGGATAGAATATTAATTTCTGCATTTACAATTGTAAAAATATCATGTTCTTATATATATTTGATTTTCTTCTCAATCAAATTCTATAATTTGCATCAACTAATTTACTTGGATCTTCTCTCTTCTTAGCATCTAAAGATTAGTGGTATTTAAGAAAACCATAGTAGGGATAACATCATGTTGTTACAAAATATATTGTCAAGGTCAACCCATAAAAATATGTCTAGAAAAGATTCCTACAATTCTAAAAAAACACATCCTCTTATTGTGTAGATCTAGATTCCTTTTACTAAATTAATTGGCATTTTTTGATGAAAATAAGCATAGTTTTGAAAGGACCTTGAACCTTTTACATTAAGAGATATGACATTAAGCACAACAAGATAGATGAACAACCAAAATTGATAGCAACAAAATTACAATGGGCTCAACCAACAACAAAGAGAAACCAAACTAAACAATAAAACAACTAGCTACTACAATCAGAAACCAAACCAATATTAGGGTGGTTTAGAGAAGTGGCCTAGAGATTTTTGGTTAATTTTTAAATTAGTTTTCTTCTCCCCCGAACTTCTTTACTTGAGACAACAAGACTTAAAAAAAACATCATGGGAATTTAGCATATGAGGGGTCCTCCTACTATCCATTGTCTGCTCTACCATGATAGTAATAAGAGAGTGATCTATCTTTCCCAAGAAATTTTTTTTATGACTTTCCCAAGAACCTCGAGCTAAATCCTTATGCATCTTGGCAATGTTAGTCTTTGAAGGATATTTCCCCATATTATCCACTAATTGTTCATGCTTGGTAGGGAAAAACTACATAGTAGAAGGCATTTATTGCTTTTTCCTCCAAATGGATTGGGTATTCTTATTGACCTTGCATATAGTATGGTTCACTAAACCACATTGGTTATAAATTATCAATGAAAATTCAAATTCAACAACCTGGAGCTATTTTCCATTCATAGAAGAAAGGGTGAGTTGAGAAGGGAGCAACTTATTCTTCTCCATTGAAATAGAAAATATCACATACAACAATTACTTCATGAATTTAGTGATAGTGTTAATAGCATATAATTGCCCATAGGAGTTGGCATAAACATAAGGATCTTTTCAGTATGAAAATCTATAGGTAAACCTAGTAATCACACCCAAACTGAGAACTTGAAGTCATTCACAAATTGAAACTAGGGGAACATTTAAAAAATTTAAAATTTTTAAAATAAAAATATTTGATAAAAAAATTATATTTTTTTGATAAAATTAAGTATCATAAATATGTCAATTCTCTTTTAAAACAATAAAAAGAAAGGTTATAACTTTTCTTTCATTTTCTTTTTGTTGTCTTTTTCCTTGTTGTTGGTTTTGTGGTGGCTCTTTGCTGTCTTTGGGGCTGCTATGGAACTATTTTATCTTTATGCAGCTTTTTGATGTACTTCTTTGTTAAAGGGTTTCGGTTCCCTTCAAAACCTTTTGTTCCACAATCAAAAAAATTTCTTTCATTTTCAAAGCATTTACTTGTCAATGTAACAAAATGATAGAGAATAGTTATGGAGTTCTATATTAGCATCATTCTTAAGGATTAATGGTAGATGCTTTGTTTAACGTTACAATAGTGAAAGTATATCACTTTATATGTGAGGTTTACTATAAAAATTTAATAATTAGACTTTACAAGGATTTTCTGTTATGATTCAATTGCATAAATTTTGTGTCGCTCTAATTGACTCATGTGAGCATCACTTAGATGCAATAATTGTTAGGTGAACCATTTTTGTTTCATGAGACATGAGTTCTTATGAACTAATACTCATGAAATGTGAGTCCATAATATTGACTACAAAATATTACATATAACACTACAAAAAACCCTAATTATTATGCTTAAGTATGACAAATAAACAATATTATCTAGGATCCAAATCTGTTATTCTTACATTATTAATAGATGGGTAGATCATGCAAGTTGGTGATGAATTAGCTGAAGTTGTGCTTGTAGTTCTAGATGTTGATGTGGATATAGGCAATGAAACATCTTCTTCTACAACATTTATATAAGCACGATTTATGGAATTTTGTATATTGGTCGCTAAAGAGTTAAAAAGAATTGAATGCACACTACTCATTGGTTGTCGAACTACTGCATCTACTTGTGTATCAAAAGACCCACATGAATAGGCGATCTGCATGTTGTTTACGCTTTCAGAATTATTATAGAAACCAGGGGTTTTTAAGTAGCTGACAGGAAGGTAATATTTCTTTGATTTCTTTTTATTTTTAAGATGAAAGAGATGTTAGATATGGGGCCATGCGGAGTTTATATCCGCATATTTAATTCAACGCGTAGACAGTAGTCCATCCAGTTGGTGTTGGTAAGTATTAATTTCTACCATGACAAGTGCAAATTCTCAAGCTTAGCATTTATGACAGAAGATTTTACACCAAATTCTAGATAGCTTTGATAGTCAACATTCTCAATGTTTTCACGCGAGAGAAATGCAGGTTCAGATTTAATTCAACGTGTAGACAATAGCAATTAGTAGTCAGTCCAATGGGTGTTGGTAAGTATTAATCTCTACCATCAGACAAGTGCAAATTGTCAAGCTTAGCATTTATGACAGAAGCTTTCACACGAAATTCTAGATGTCCTTCATAGTCAACATTTCCAATCTCTCTGATATATTTTGCATCATATTACATAATCTCTCTAATATATGTCTTTCATAGTGCAACTTAGAGGGATCACTCCCTCTCTATCAAGCCCTGGACTCCTTCCATCAACCCCCTTATGGAATCCCTCTTTGTTCATCCGGTTTGGGTCCGCCTCCCCAATCTCCCCCTCCATTTATGGGAACATTCTTGTTTTGAATCATCAGTAACTCCATTAGCAACGGGTGAATTCACAAAGTTGGTTCCCACTTTTGCCAATGAAGGAATTTGGCGAAAGTGGGAATTTCGGATTTGCCCATGTTCGAGCGAAAAGGAAATGTTCGCTCGAACTACCCCTGGGAGTCCGAGCGAACCAACCTTTTGATTTGAGTTCGCTCGAACATTGCGTAACTTTTGGGTTCGAGCGAACCCACTTTAATATTAATATTTTAATGGGTTCGCTCAAACCCCCCATTCGCTCGAACCCGTTGCGGTTAGTGTTTTTTTAAAAAATTTATAAATATCGAAAATGACAGTTAAAAGGTCATTATCAAATTTGACTTTTTTTGTCTGGTGGGGGTTGGATCGAACCAGTCGTCAGCATCACGTCACCAAGCTTTGTCTGTAGCAATTAGCATCTTTCCTATTTCAGTTATCAACCTTTGTTATATCAGGTGCACAAAATAACCCTTTGTTTGGTTTAATAATTTCTTTTTTTTATTAAATCTGTAAATAATTTGTTTGTTAATTTACTTTTTTAATTAAATAATTGTATATAGTTATTGTTTTTCAACATTTTAGAAAAATGTTTGATAATTTATTGTTTTTCATTATTTTAGAAAAATGTTTGATAATTTAATGTTTTGATTGAAATGTGTCAATTTGTTTTTAAAATTACATAATTGTATAGATGTATATTTTTTTCGACATTTTAAAAAATTGTTATGAAAAACATAGAAAACTAGCTTGTAGAAATCAGAACCTAGAAAAACATTAGCAAAAAAAGAAAAACGTTAGAAAAATTAATTTAAATAAACATTAGAAAATTTAGATAACAAATTTAAACAAATTAAATTTCCTCTACAATGTGACCCATTTTCACATCCTATTACACGCACAACATGACCCCTTAAGACCACATATGACACTATACGTTCCCTTAGGAGGTCATAGAGGATCACATATAACATAGTAGTGTACATGTATGACATTCCCTTTAGGATCACATCTAGTGTCCTAAGGGGTCATACGTGGTTCTAAGGGGTCACACATGTGTTATAACACATGCGTGACCCCTTAGAACCACATATGACCCCTTATAAAATTGTAGTGTGAACGACATACCCCTTAGTCCATCAAATAGTGTCTTAACACATGCGTGACCCATTACAACTGCAGAATGACCCTTTATAAAATCCTAGTGTGAACGACATACCCCTTAGTCCATCACATAGCGTCTTAAGGGGTCGTATGTGGTCCTAAGGGGTCACACATGCATTAACATATGTGTGACCCCTTAGTAGGTCACAGAGGACCCCTTATAACATCCTACTAACATATGACATTCCCCTTAGGATCACATAGTGTCATAAGGGGTCATATGTGGTCCTGAGGGGTCATCCATGTGTTATAACATATGCATGACCCCTTAGAACCGCATATGACAACTTATAAAATCCTAGTGTGAATGACATACCCCTTAGTTCATCACATAGTGTCTTAAGGGGTCGTATGTTGTCCTAAGGGGTCACGCATGCATTAACACATGCGTGACCCCTTAGTAGGTCACATATGACCCCTTATAATATCCTACTATACATATGACATTCCCCTTAGGATCATATAATGTCCTATGGGGTCATATGTGGTTAGAACCACATATGACCCCTTATAAAATCCTAGTGTGAATGACATACCCCTTAGTTCATCACATAGTGTCTTAAGGGGTCGTATGTGGTCCTAAGGGGTCACGCATGCATTGACACATGTGTGACCCCTTAGTAGGTCACATATGACCCCTTATAACATCCTACTATACATATGACATTTCCTATGTGTCCTAAGGGGTTGAATATGTGGTCCTAAGGGCTCATGCATGCATTAACACATGCATGACCCCTTAGTAGGTCACATATGACCCCTTATAACATCCTACTGTACATATGACATTCCCCTTAGGATCACATAGTGTCATAAGAGGTCATATGTGGTCCTGAGGGGTCATGCATGTGTCATAACATATGCATGACCCCTTAGAACCGCATATGACCCCTTATAGAATCCTACTGTGAACGACATACCCCTTAGTCCATCACATAGTGTCTTAAGGGGTCGTATGTGGTCCTAAGGGGTCACGCATGCATTAACACATGCATGACCCCTTAGTAGGTCACATAGGACCCCTTATAACATCATACTATACATATGACATTCCCCTTAGGATCACATAGTGTATAAGGGGTCATATGTGGTCCTGAGGGGTCATGCATGTGTTATAACATATGCATGACCCCTTAGAACCGCATATGACACCTTATAAAATCCTAGTGTGAACGACATACCTCTTAGTCCATCACATAGTGTCTTAAGGGGTCGTATGTTGTCCTAAGGGGTCACGCATGCATTAACACATGCGTGACCCCTTAGTAGGTCACATATGACCCCTTATAACATCCTACTGTACATATGACATTCCCCTTAGGATCATATAGTGTCCTAAGGGGTCATATGTGGTTAGAACCACATATGACCCCTTATAGATTCCTAGTGTGAACGACATACCCCTTAGTCCATCACATAGTGTCTTAAGGGGTCGTATGTTGTCCTAAGGGGTCATGCATGCATTAACACATGTGTGACCCCTTAGTAGGTCACATATGACCCCTTATAACATCCTACTATACATATGACATTCCCCTTAGGATCATATAGTGTCCTAAGGGGTCATATGTGGTTAGAACCACATATGACCCCTTATAAAATCCTAGTGTGAACGACATATCCCTTAGTCCATCACATAGTGTCTTAAGGGGTCGTATGTTGTCCTAAGGGGTCACACATGCATTAACAAATGTGTGACCCCTTAGTAGGTCACATATGACCCCTTATAACATCCTACTATACATATGACATTCCCCTTAGGATCACATAGTGTCATAAGGGGTCATATGTGGTTAGAACCACATATGACCCCTTATAAAATCCTAGTGTGAACGACATACCCCTTAGTCCATCACATAGTATCTTAAGGGGTCGTATGTTGTCCTAAGGGGTCACGCATGCATTAACACATGCTTGACCCCTTAGTAGGTCACATATGACCCCTTATAACATCCTACTTTACATATGACATTCCCCTTAGTATAATATAGTGTCCTAACATATGATGTGTTAGATCTCTCTATTCTTCAATTTTTTATGTATGTCAAAGATTTAAATATGTACACATGTTAGATCTCTCTATCTCTCTGAAATATGTGTTATCTCTAGATCTGAAATATATGTTCTCTCTCTCTCTCTCTCACCGAAATATTTGAAATTTTTACATGTATTTTTTGAAAATGAAAATGATCTCTCTCTCTCTCTCATGAAAATGATCTCTCTCTCTCTCTGCTTACATATTTATTTTAACTTTATGACATGTACCTAGATAGATGGCATCCCAGGATATACCTTCGCAGGCTCCTGATCAGAATCCACCTTCGCAGGCTCCTGATCAGGATCCACCTGCGCAGGCTCCACATCAGGATCCACCTGCGCAGGCTCCACATCAGGAGCCACCACAGCAGGATCCTCCATAGCAGGATCCCCCCTTGCCCGACATTGCTACTATTTTTCATTAGAGTGATCGAGAGTTGCATAGGTTGAGGGCCATACTAGATGACCCTCGTACTGATGGCGTGTACAAGAGTACGTGCACGTCCATTTTTGATAGTTTGCAGACATTGAGGGACTGCTTAGTATCTCATACCTCATTCTCACCTGAGGTTATAGAGGATATATATAGACAGTTGAGGAGTGAGGTGAGGGGTTCTCATTCTTTTGCTGATGTGGTGGGGGTGGTCTCGAAGGAGACCATCAAGGAGAGATGCTTCCCACAATATCAGGAGAAGAGCAAGGTGAGGGGATATCAGGTTACCAGATGTATTGACCCACAGGTTGCATCACTGATTTACCCACGATTCTTAGCAACCCATGGTTGTTATCTCCCAGTTATCTCCCAAAACACTCTATATGGAATGGGCTTATATGTTCTCGATGATGATTCCCTAGGATAATTCGGCTGCTCAAAGTGTTTCTTACACCATTCAACAACATCATGTGCATTTTCTATACGTTCTCCTGTGTACTTTATTTGATGCTTTCTTAGAGCACATTTGATACAAGCTCCTGCACCATCATGTTCACCCTTTCCATCACCACTCTCAAAAAAACTCCAAACATGTGGTATTTTGTCATTTCGATGATATCTACATAGTGCATAAAATGGCCTCAAAGATTTAAATTGTGCCGCACATCCATCAGACCAAACAAAATGTTTAACTATTGTTATGCCTCTATCTTTCAAATATTCAAAAAACTTCTTAAAGCAATGTTGTACAAAAATTGTGTCATGCTCCTTATCATCACTAATATAGAAGTGGTACTCTTTCTTAATGACATGATTTTCAAATGCACTATCAACACCATCCAAATTCATCTGTGCATGTTGATAACACACATGCATGAAAATAGTGATTTGCTTTGAAAAGTAATACTCTGATTGAATCTCTTTTTGATGTGCAAAAGAGTAATTCTCTGCGAAGTCAACTACAGATAGAATAGTTCCAAGTGGGAAAGTGTCTCTTAATCTTTTAAATTGTTCTGCTTGCCACTTGGCAAAAAAACCATGGCATATGTATGGTTTTATCAACTTACGAAAATTTTCCATAAATGTTCCAATAGGTATTTCCTCTTCTACATAATCTAGTCTTGTAGATTCCTTTCCAAATTTTGTTTCAAATTTTTGGTACTTGTAACTCTTGCAATTTACCATCTTCCTCATGTCAGTATCTTCATCTCTCAAAGGCAATTTAGCCAAGTCCCCGCATGTTCCACAAATTCCTCTTATGCAATTTATTTGACCGGTTGCATTATCATCTGATTTATCACATAAGATGGATGCTATGAATTGACTTGTTCGTTTAGGAGGAGCATTTTCATAACCATTATTATCTTCTCTAATCTTTCGAAACACCTGATAGTACAAGTCAAATTCGATGTGATAACGACAACAAGAAGTTTCAAAAATTTTGTTTAACTTCACATAATATGGCCTTAACCGTTCAAACATGGTTTGTCCAATCTTTATATGAGGGTTTGTTTTAGTAAACAATACATACAATTCATGTTTTGTTGTGTCTATCAAATGTTTTACATGGAGATCATAATGATCAGGACCAATCCTTTGCTTGATAACATCTCTACTATTTGATGAAGGGCGAGTATTATCATTCCAAAAACTTGTCACAAACTTCCTAACAACATCTTCAATTCTATCAAAACGAGGAGCTCTACACATAATTGCCCAATTCCCTTCTGAGGTAGTATCATCCAAAATCTTTCTCTTTTTAACATATTTAGATATTGTCATTCTACTAAAACCAAACTCAAATGACAGTGAAGAGATTTGTCTTTTTTGAGGCAATCTTTCATTTACTAAAGATGTCAACATCACTCTTCTTGAAATGGTCTTATCTAGTTTTTGAGATTTTTTACCAATGTTCACCAAACCTTTCTTAACATTATCAACAATAGATTTTTGTAGCTGAGAAGATTTCCTCTTTTGACTTGTTGTATCTATACCCAACAATTTCATTGGATCAATTAAGTCTTTATGAGTAAGTACAATTGATAACAATTGAGCTTTTTCTAGTGTAGTATCAAGATTGTTGAAATGCGACATTATTTCTTTTCCACTTTTATTCATTGACCTCCTTTTAGTATGTCTAGGTTCTTCACTGAGACGTTTCAACTCATCCACATCCATTTCAAGTAAATGATCTAAATTTTTATAAGAAATATTTCTCTTCACCTGTTTAGCTAGATCCACAATATGCTCATCCATATCAATGGTAGGAGGTAAGGAGCCTGACCCCTCTCCTTCAAAGGTCTCCATTGGTTCAACTTGGACAATCTCCTCCCTATGTTCATCAACTATATTGTGTTCTTCAACAGGTTCCTTTGCCCGTTCTACACATAATTTAAGAGTTTGTGTAAGGTTCTTGAATTAATTAGAGATTATTCAATTAGGATTAAGAGTAGGGATGAATTTGGCTTAAAGCTTTACATGTTAAAATTAGCCCATTCAATTTGGTTTATTAAATTTAATTACTTTCAGGACCTTATTGTTATAACTCTAATTAAATTACCTGTTTAGGTTTAAAGTTCAATTTGTTCTCAGGTTAGGATTAGAGTTCAATCTCTAATTTTGAGCACTAATTTAACACATAAAATAAAATTTTGATAAATTAGAAATTCCAATTTTGAAAATTAAAAGTACAAATATTTTGATGCATGCATACGATAACTTAGGTGACCTCATATTAATTTGTTATGGACCATAATGTAAGTGGACTATAATTTGTCACATGTGTGTATATTTAAGACCTATTATTGCATAATAGACCTCCTAATCTGAAATGTTTTTGCATGTACGTGAAGTTGAATATAAATAGTTCACCTAAATTATTCAACATGTTTAATAGGTTATAAAGTTATGTCACATTTAAGACCTATAATCAATGTAATAGTCCTAATAGGCGTTATTATTAAAATCAATATGACCACATTTGAAAAAACATTTCACAATTAATATACTTAACTACCCTTAAGACAGATATATTATGTGATATTAAAGGACCTATCACATGAAATTACTTGTACATGTAGATTAAATATTCAATATATATAATTTAGAACCTAGAAATTATGACATAATAGGTCTTATGAATTTTATGACTTAGTAGGTCTTATCTATTATAAATGAACTTAATTATATAGGAGAAAAATACAATTACACAACAAGCAAGTTGATGGAATTTGAAATTTGCAAATACACATGTATTATCTCAAATTAATTATGCTTTCCAATTAAAACAAAATTATTTTTAATCCTATTAAAAATATTAGATAAAAAATATTGAATTCTAATTAATTGATACATAATACATATTAAATTAAAAATACATACTTGCATCATGATATCTTTGTCTTCTTTGTTCTCAATATCTTTCTTCCGTTTCGGGAGAATAATTCCTTGAAGACTTATTTTGCCTTCTCGTCTTGTTTCCCATGCTTTTACAAAAAACCTTCAAATTATTGCCTTCAAAATAATTTTCAAATGTCTTCTTTCATCCAAAAATGCGAATTATTTTAATCATTTGGGTGATAAAAAACAAAAAAAAAATTATGGATATTTATACGATTCCACAAATGAAAAAAAAAAATGAAAAATGCATCGGCCAGAGTTCGAACGAAAGCCGACAGTTAAAAATTGTTGGGTTCGCTCGAACATGACAGTTACAAAAATGTGTGTGCCAAAATCGAGCTCATTGGTTCGAGCGAATGGGGGTTCGCTCGAACCATTTTGGGTTCGAGCGAACCCAATTTGCTCGAACTCGTGTTCGTTCGAAACTGCAAACTAAGGGTTTCTCCCAAAAAATTTCAGAGTTTTGAAGAATTAATGACTTCAGAGCTCTAGATCAATACACAAATGAAATAATCTTGATAACCCAAAAATATTAGATGGTAGTACTCGAAGCAAGCTTTCTAACGAGTATAATTTTGTTATATTTTGAATTTATTATGTTCTTGTTTTTTTAATTTTATGGAAAATTGGTTTTTCATTGAATATGAACTTCTCTGCTCAACACATTGGGAAAAATAAGAAACTAATTCAAAAAAATTCTGAAAAATATCTATGCCCCTGGTATTGATGTCTTCTTTCTAACAAAAAAAAATAAATTGAATTTCGATTTATATAGAACAAGTTATGTGTTCAAAAGTAAACCTATGTTTGAATTATGACTAGTCGGACTTCAAAACTTTATAAAATGAAAAATATTGAACATATCACTATAAAACCAAATGCAAGCCTTGGATATTGATGTTACAAACCAAAATTTGAAAGAATTGAGTTTTTATCATTTATAGAAAAAAAGTTATGCGTTTTGGGAGGCACATCACTCTTAAAAAATGTAGTTTGTTGTAAAAAACTACTTTTCGAGGGAGATGGAAAATTTTTAAAAAAATCCTTCGAAAAAATTTGAAAAAAATGTATATAGAATCTACAAACAAAATGCTAGAAATCACTAATTTACATCATCTTCAAATTTTTAATAGTTTAAAAGTTATAGTTCTCGAAAGTTGAAGATTATTTTAAAAATGTACATCTCAGTGTCAAAAGTGGAAAAAAGTGGGAACCATTATTGTGAGTTCACCCCAACTTCTTGAAGGTTGATGATGCCACGTTCTCCATGGGCCATTCTACCTTTCCTCGCCTTTTAATTGATGTTGACATATCTCTGGCCCTCCCTAGGGATGTGGTTCTTATGGTTGGAGATAGGCCTTGGACCCAACTGCTGGATTATAAGGGCCTCCCTTTTCATTGTCGAAGGTTCTTCTCAACCGTTCACCTTGCTTCTAACTGTTCTCTCTCTCATTGTAAAGGTGCTGCTACTTGGTGGAAGGATGCTACAGAAGACCACTTGACGATTAATGCTTCAAATTTTGTTTCGGTTGATTCATCTCATGATGAGGAGCCCCTTACTACTGATGAAGGCTTGGTTGATGTTACTGTTGTGGCGGACACTTCCCCCTTGGTTCCTGTACCTGTTGCTCCTTCTCCTCACCTTCACTCTGCTCCTGGCATTTGTTCTCTTGTTGTTGCTCCGCTGCAACAACCTGTTGCTGCTCTGCATCAGCAGTCTGGCAGTGACCCTGCAGGGTCTTCGCCGCTTGATTCTTCTTTGAAAGTTCCTAATGATAGTGTTGCCTAGATGGTTGTTTTCCGTAGGTGGAAAGGAAAATCTAAACCCCTTTCCCAAGCCCCCCTGGTCAAGTTCTGGGTTTTTCTCCCCCCTCTTGATTTGGGTTGGGTTATTGATGGTTTGACAAGTCATTTTGGCCTGTCCGACTTTGTCCTTTTGGGTTTTGCTCCCCTGCTTGGTCTTCTTAATTTTGATAGCCTTTGGCTTTGTAAAGGGTCGACATCCTTTTAACGCTTCTTTTTTAATCAAAAACATTTCCAATGTTTCCACGCGGGAGAAATACAGGCTTAGATTTAATTCAACGCGTAGACAGTAGCAATTGGTAGTCCATGAGTGGGTGTTGGCAAGTAGTAATTTCTACCACCAAACAAGTGCAAATTGTCAAGCTTAGCATTAATGACAGATGCTTTCACACCAAAATATAGATGTCTTTCATAGTCAACATTTCCAATGTTTTCATGTGGGAGAAATGCAAGCTCAAATTTAATTCAATGCATAGACAATAGCAATTGGTAGTCCGTCCAGTGGGTGTTGGTAAGCATTAATTTCTACCACCAAACAAGTGTAAATTGTCAAACTTAGCACTTATAACATAAGCGTTCCCACCAAATTCTAGATGTCTTTCATAGTCAACATTATCAATGTTTGTGTGTGGGAGAAATGCAAGCTCAGATTTAATTCAATGCGTAGCAAATAGCAATTGGTAGTTCGTCTAGTGGGTTTTGGTAAGTATTAATTTATCTCATAGTCAACATTATATCCGTTCAGTATGAGATAATGTGGTCCTTACACCCGGATTTCAGATTTTTGGTGGAACAGTGGTGGAATGTCCCTATCAATAACACCCCCTTGTATCGAGTTACCCAAAAACATAAAATTCTAAGGGAGAAAGCTTTAAAAGGATGGAATTGGTACTCCTTTGGAAACATATTTGAACCAAAAACAACAATTACAACCAACCTTGAGGTTATTTGAAAGAAATAGAACACAACACAACTTTTCGGGATGAATGCGAGAAGGAGATTTTGCTAAGAGAGCAATGGTTTAGACTAAATAAAAAATATTTTTTTGGAAACAAAAATCTAGAATACAATGGCTCATGGAAGGAGATAAAAATGCCAATTCTTTCACCAGTCTACCATGAAGCATAAGAGCATGAACAAGATAAGAAAGCTTCAGAAATAGGATGTCTCGATCATAGAAGATGAAGAAGATATGGCTATTGGAATCAAGGAACACTGAGAGGGGGGGTGAATCAATGTAATTTTTTTAACTCTATTAACTTGTTCTTTTACCCAATTAATACATTGAAACAAAAGAAAGATGTAGAAACACAAATCAATCAACCATAGCACCATAACATAGAGATTTTATATGTGGAAAACCCAGTCAAGAGAAAAATCACGGTGGAAATGAGACCTACAAAATGAGTATACTCAAATATAATGTTTACAATGGAATGCACGTGCATTCAGAGACGCTTCTTAGAGTGTACTTCTAAGAAAGGAGACTCACTACCTAGAAAATATTTTAACAAGAGCTAACTGAAATGTCTAAGGTAAAGAACAACATCTACAAATACCAAAGTACAGTTTTGGTTAAGCACAATATAATAATTTCTTACACTAGTCCCTCGCTGCTCTGTCACATATCTGGAGCATAGATCTCAAGCCTGTGCATGTAAAAAAATGCACAATCAATCACAATCACCTTCCGCACACACCAATAAGAAAAATGGTCATATCAATCGCTCTTATATATCTGCAACAAGAAATCAAGTTAGTTACATGTCAACTTCAAGAATACTTTACAAATAATGAAATGTGCACATACAATTGGCTCAATTTGAATTCATAAACCGATGCGGACCAAAACAATTATCCTTTCGAGATTGTCATACTACACTGTCGAAGTATAAACCGATACACAAAAGCTTCTATCTCACAACCATACATCACCGGAGGCTAAATCTCTAGAATACTGAAAAGATTGACTATAGTGGTATCTAGATTTCCGAAATGGGAATAGTTATTGTAGCTTATGAAGCACATGTCCTGCAAAAGATTAGCGCCTCTCGCATTTCCACACTTCTGGTGAGTTGTGTTAGCTATTTCTTGCGAACATTTGAAGCATTCCTCCACGGTTGCGCCTCTAAAACATTGGAGGAGACCATAAACTCTATTTGGACTTTGGTCGTACACAGACTTATTGAAATAATTGGACGATGATGATACATAATTTTTTACAAGATTATTAAGAGGAATGTCCAAATTACTCTGGAAATTAGCATTGGTCTAGTTATAACGTTTGTATTCATTTTTTATTTATTTATTTGTTGAATCCATCCTATTTATTTTTCTTACATAAGTTCCTTTACTCTATAAGAAACTTTATTTAATTATAATTTTTTTTCTTTTACTTTTATAGATATTTGCAAGCTTAATTTTATGTATATATAAGATTATTTAATCAACGCTATATTATTTTTCAAATATTTTACATTAATTATACTATAATATATTTATATTTACATTGATATTTTCAATTATTAAATATAATATATAATTATATTGTTATTTTAAACATAGATTTATAATAAATAAAATATAGCATAGAATATGTTTTCATGTTGGTACTTATCTTTTTCTTGTTTGATTGATTTAAACAAAAAAAATTATGTGAATGCTAGGATATTAAGGTTTTAATTAAGAGTTCTATGAACTCAAATAATATTTCACATAATATATTTTTTATTATTATCATATCTTATATTTTATATAATGTAAATTTATTTTTAAAAATAATATAGTTATTTTTAATGTTATATATTATAATATGTATTATTAGATATAAATATAATATAATATGTAATTAGTACTTGGGTTTTCTCTCTCTTTCACTATCCATCTCTATCTCTCTATGTCCTTTATTTCTATCTCTCCCTCCATCTCTATATATTGAGCTTCCCTCCTCTCTCTTGCTCCCTTTCTCTATGTCTCTCTCCCTCTCTCTATCTATCCCTTCCTCTATCTATCTTTATCTCTCCTTCTCCTTCTCCTTCTCCTCTACATATGTCTATCTCTTCATGTTTCTATCTCTCTCTATTTTTATCTCTTCATCTTCCTCTTCCTCTTCCTCTTCCTCTTCCCATCTCTCTATCTATTTATTTCTATCTTCCTCTTTACCTCTACCTTACTCTCACCCCATCTACCTCTAGACATGTCTCCCTCTTTCTACTCGTCCCTATCTCTTTCTACCTGTCCCTCCCTACATCTATCTCCTTATATCTTCTCTTCCATCTCTCCCTCTATTTTTATCACGTTAACCTTCTCCCTACCTCTCTCAATCTCTTCATGCCATCTCTCTCTCTCTCTCTCTCTCTCTCTCTCTCTCTCTCTCTCTCTCTCTCTCTCTCTCTCTCTCTCTCTCTCTATTAAAAACATAACTTGAGTCTCTTTGTAATGAAGCATGTTTAACTTCATGATTCAAGGTTACATTTTAGTTATCTTTGGATCAGTATACTTGTGGATTCATAATTTATTTGAAGCCATCACTTCTCTATTAAGACCTTTGTTACACAAAAAAACATTATTTTCTAAATGTCCTATTGATGGAACTCATGTATTGCATTAATTTATGCAAAAAATAGACCAAATCTTTTTCTAATACACTTTTTTGGCATATCCATTGCACACCAAGGTGTGATTGCTACTTAATTTTGTTTAATAGTTCACTACGGTGATTTGATGGTTAATACGATTACTTTATTTTATTTTTATAAATGAGATAACATTGAAACTCATATATTATCTTAATATTACATAAATATAAATTAAAATTAAAGTGAATTGTAATAAATTTATTTATAATTTAAATTATTTTATTATTACTATGTATTTTAAATTTGTAAAATTTTATATTTAATTTGTAACAATTTATGTAGTACATAAGAGTTTATAAGATTATTTTATTTATAGAATGAATGATTAACTTAATGTATTATTAAAAAACAAATAAACATTTTTTATATGTATTTTAGTTTAATTTGTAACATGCATATATATGGATACCCTCTAATCTAGTCTCTGAAACATGTCTCCCACTCAACAGTGCTACTCAATCTTTTTAAAATCTCCCTTCTTGCCCAAGGGTTATTCTTTCTCTCAACATTGTAGTTGAATTGGGCTCTATAGTGGATGATGTTGAGGTTGTTGCTATTGAGTCCACGGGTCTTTTTGGTGTAGCTTCAGGTGCTCCTTGTTTAGTGGCTATTTTGGAGGTTTCTCCCTCCTTTGTCTTTGGTATTGATATGTCTACTAGTATTGAAGCTCATGCTTTCCTTGAGAAGGCTAGTTTGGGTGTTTCTTGTGATTCTAATGCCCATATCTCCCTTGCTTCTAATTAAAGAACCCATGTTGTGTTACTGAGAAAAATATTGCCAATCTCTTCTTAGGCTAGGGTTTACTCTCAAAAGGCTATATCCTTTTCCTATTCCTCTACATTTAGAAAGGTGGTGTTAATATAGGAGGTGATTGATAATGAGATTTTTTTAATTTCAAACCAGCCTAGTTGGGATATTTTAAATGCTTGTGCCTTTCTCTGCTATATCTAAACCACTAGATCTCTACTCATTGGTTTGCTTTGGTGGATGGTAAGATTGGGATTCACTTTTGTGCTAGGAATTTCTTTGTTATTTGTTTTGAATATTTCGATGATAGGATGCTATTCTTGACACTGATGCTTGGTCATGTGACTCATACCTTCTCTTTCTTTCATCCTTGATCACCCTTCATTAACCTTCTTAAGGACACGAACAATGTTGCCCTTGTTTGGGTGAGATTTCCTTATCTTCTATACATTTTTTTGTAAATCTACCCATGATGTGGTTGGTAGTGCATTGGTTTGATTGTTTTAGGTGGATACAACTACCATTAACTTTACCCATACCTTTTATGCTTAATTTTTCATTGAGATTGATCTATATCTAAAGCTCTTATAGGAAATATTTTCTTATAGGTTAATGAATGATCTTGGTGACAACTAGTGGACTATGAAGGAATCCCCTCCTGCTATAGGTGATATTTTTCTACTAGGGATTTGGCCTTAGATTGCTCATAGTGATCACAAGAAATCTTTCTCAACTTGCTAGAAGAATGTCTTTGTGACCACCTCACCAATTACCCTAAATCTATTTTTGATGAATTTATTATTTCAAAGGATTAAAAACTTTATACCCCCTCTCCTCAAGGTTCAGCTATGGCTCTTAAGGGTTCTACTCCTCTCAATCTTGTTAAATGTTTACCCACTAACATTATTCTCCAAACTAAATCTACTTTTAACAACAAAATAATATTTATTGTTTTTAGATCTTCCTCTATTGTCCCTTTAGTGTATAAAAAAATGAATGATGGTGCATGTATAATTTCTTCTACTATTTCTCTAGATGATGTTAGCTTGTCAGTTTCTGCAAACATTCTTTCTAAGAACCAAAGTGGTGCTTGATGGAAACTTAACTTGTATTGTTATTGATATCAAAATTGTTTAGTGGTGTCAATGTTGTAGATGGTCTAGAAATGAGTATTTAGTTATTGTCATCTTGTTTGGTGGTGATAGTAAGTATGAGGTAATTTTGAAAGGCTATAGTAGTGGAAGATACTATTGAACAACTGGAATATTGAGAGGGGGGGTGGATTAGTATTCCCTGAGTCTTAAAACAATCTTTATTATTACTTTGAAGATCCACATCAAAATGACATGAGTGATTAAATGAGAAGGAAAAACATCCACGTCAACATACATAAGAGAACACCAAATTTTTGGGTTGAAAACTATTAGGGAAAAACCACAGAGATAGTAACACTAAATAAAATATAATTAGCTATATAATATTAAAAGTGCTCACTACCAAAATGAAGACTCACTACCAAGAGCCTGAATTACATCCCAAAAGAGAAAAAACAAAAATGTACTTCTACATTTGTATCCTACACATGCATGAAATATAGATTCAATTAAGCTCATGAGTAGATAGGCATCTCACACTTCATTCTCTCTTTAGCTATCTGCTTCAATCACATCTGATCACTATGTCGCACTTTTGTCTCTATATCTAGATTTATTTCTACACATCTCTTACATTTTATTACGTACATCACCAAAGGAATACATCACATATATACTAATTCATATCTCAAGTTGGCCATACATGCCTTACAAAGAAACTACCTTACACACTATTTTAAAATACTTTGTATATTTTATTTACATAGGTCGACCAAGGATATAACAAAAAATTAATTCTAACTACGATATAGATGTTATCCATAATGTTTAATCATATTCCAAATCTGTAGGTCAAAATGAATCAATTAAGGAATGTGGATGTCAAAACCAACTATTTTGTTGTGAAGGAATAGAGCAACTGATAGACTAAACTATAAAACCATGTATCTAACCTTCTAGAGATCCAAAACATGTAAAATATGGACTACAAGTATGTATGATATACACAAGTGTACTACCCAAACTACAAATCCATATATGCAACTGCAGAGAAACACATGGCAAAACATGATGGAAAAAACCACCAAAATATAGGAGAAACAATAGAACAAGTCAATAGAAGTATGTTGACATATAACAATCGGTTGCCAACACAAAATTCTCCTTCATCAATGAAAAAAATTCAACAATTCCCCCCTTCGTCGTTGATGACCACATGTTTCCAAAAAGAAACTACCATTCAAAATATTAACTATTCTACCATTCATTTCACCTACTTTCTACTTACACTTTAATATTTTCAAAACTTCACATTTCAGCACTCTCTCCTCCTTTTCTAGACATCTCATCTTCTCATTCTCTCCCTTTTCCATCAAAGACAAAGGGTATCAAAAAGATATCTATACACATCTTCTCCTTAATGCACACAAAAAAATGAAAGTCTTAGTTACCCCTATGTAAAAAATCTCCTTATACTTTTTTTCGAGTTCCAAGAGTGGATAATGAATTTCAATACCATGCATTGACAATTACACTACACGATAAAGTCAATAGAACTAATCAAGTCATCTAGGACAAGCAAGTTCAACTCTTCCTTCTTTGCATCTTCTAGTAGACTAGTATAATGATCCATTATAATTTTAACATTATCTTTAACAATCTAGAACTTCCTGCAAAAATCAACTTTCTATCTCTGCACCAAACATAATTCCAACTATAAAGAGTTAATCTTATTCCTTAATGCGCCATCTTTATCTTTAAAAACATTAAAATATTTAGCTAAACTATTAATCTTAGACTCAAGGGAGCTAATCTTTGCTTTGTAATTTGTCGTGGAAATAGGCCACCTAATACAATCCGTGTAAATGCTAGCAACTACACCCATGCACTTACTTATGTCCTTTTCACTTACTCAATTTCATTTGTGCAACAACATTTTTTTTTTATCATCTCTCTTTGCACTTCATTCTCAAGATTTGGTTTTCCTTTTTTAGAGGCTTCAAGGGCTACTTGCTCACTTAGTTGGTCAAATAGTTCTTTTGGGAGCAAGTTTTGAATACAACCAAGAATAATGTCATTCCAGAGTAAGTAAACAATCAAAGTTTCTTCAATCCTATCCTTGTCCTATGATGGTTTCAATAACCATGCATCTCTAATTTTCTTAATTCCGAGTTAGGTTCTTCAAGCACCTTCAATACTTTAACAACTTCAAAAGGGTCTTCATCAGAAGACCCAGAGGGTTCCTTTTGCACTAATTCTTCTACTACACTATCTCATTCTAATTTGCATTAACTTCAAATGGTCTAAGCTTCATCAATACTAGGGATTTCAGCATTTTCCTTTTTGTCTAACTTCCTCTTCTTAAGAACTGGAGAAGGATTCTCAATTGATTTTCTACTTGTTTTCTTGCTAGAGGAGGATCCTTCTAGGGCAACCTATTTAGTAACACCTAAACCAACAATTTCTTCGTAATTCCTAAACTTCTTCAATAAGATCTACCTGAAGCCTAAGAAGTTCATCTGCATACATCACACATTCTTTATCACTAATTTCATATCCAAATCCTAATAACCAGACATTCTAGGGCAATATAGCTTCCATAAAAACTGATCGGTATCTACCATGAAAGTAATAGTATCTTTTTACTTCTCAACACATATTTTTGGGATCTTATATCTCTAAATTAAGCTCTTCCAAAGTTCATATAAATATTCTTTACACACCCTATCTTTGTCATCCAGATTCTCTAAATATATTTTAATTTCCTTTCCAATAGGTAAGTTTTTATCACAAGCAACATTCTCATTCAATGGTAATGAGTTTTAAAAGTACCAAAAGCTAGGGATACAATTAATGATCTCAAGTGAAAGCGGTAACCATCATTCTTAGTCAATTCAATATTGTTGAGTACTTGTTGTCTTAATAATTCACACGTTATATTTTATTCTTATCTTAGCCATGTGATAAGAAACATATACAATAATAGCTGATGCAGAACCTTCTCTATTCCAAACATAAATCTTATAAGTAATACCCATAGAAACATATCTTACTATAGGGTCTATAATGGTGTCAATTCATAGAGCTCTTTGATCTCCAATTACACCCGTCAAAGCTTCAACCTCTTTGTTTCTTATTGATTTCTTTGTAGCTACAATTCGATCTGAACAAAGACCAGTAACAGCCTTCAAAGCTTCCTTTGTAATATGATATGATCTATCCAACTAAATTTAGTCATCATGAATTATGCTTAATACAATCTTGATTAACTCTTCATTAATTATCATAAAAAATTTACTTGAAAAGTACAAACCCTTGTGCCTTAACATGACGATTGAATATAAATTTTCCTTAGTAAGAGAATCTTCAAAAAAAAAAATTCACAATGTCATATTCCTTAATTTATACATCAATAAACTTACGAATATCTTCAAGACATACCACCCTATATGGTAGTGATAAAAATGCACCAACTGAAATATCTCTTATCTATTTTTTCATAAATTTCTTGAATTTAGGTCAAGATACATCTTCATAGTTGACAAACTTGTTGGAATCCATGAGATTAAATTATAAATACCTTCGCAACGATGACATCAATTTCACTCAAATACTTATTTTCGCTCCTCAAATTATCAATTCACTAATAGAAAAATGATTGAAAAATAACTTTAAGTACTTTTTTGAAAGACCCAGGGTTTTACCACCAAAGCTTTCATATCACCAAAAAGAAGCTAAATAATTTTCTCTATGTGAATAGTAACTTTTTGAAACTTTACAATCTACCACATAGCAATGTTTTTTACCACAATCTTCACCAAGAGTACAAGTAGATCATCATATTCAACATATCAACTTGTTGTGATAACAACATCAATCTCTTTGGCAAGGGAAAAGGATCTTCATTAGAGTTGTTACAAGTGTTGTTGTCGTTGCACCAAAAGATTGACCTATTAATGCTCGATACAACCACTAGACTTATAGAATCCATAGGAGGCAGTTAAGCCATGTCACAAACCCGAGCTCTGCATTGCATAGCACAAGGAGATCAAGGGTGCACACCTTGAAACAATCCCCCCCAGCACAAGCGAGGGGTTTGAACCTGTGGCCAAGCTCTGATACCACTTGTTACAACTGTGGTTGTCGTTGCACTAAAAGATCAACCTATTAATGCCTGTTACAACCACTAGACTTGTAGAATCCATAGGACGCAATTAAGCCATGTCAAAAACCTGAGCAATGTGCTACATAACACAAGGAGACCAAGGGCGCACACCTTGCAACAATAGCTCCCCCTAAGTCAAAGCTTCCAGACTAATTTCCTGAGGGGATTTCTATACCAAAGCTAGATGCAGTAATATTTTCTGTCAAATTTGCATCCTTCTTTCTCCAAATCTTTTTTATTTCACTTCTCACTTTTTCTACATCAATCTTTTTTATTGCTTCATTATTTCTTAATAAATTGTCTTTCTTCTATTCTTGCTTCTTCATACTTTAGTGATCCATCTTAACTTTATTGGAATTAAAATATTTGATATTCCTCTGCACCAAGTTCCTTGTAGTTATTCTAGATCTGCATTGATTAGCCTTATTCCCAAAACCATTGCATAACTAGCAATAACCATCAAAGAATCTATTTCTTCCATCCATAATATTATTTCTACAATTACTAGCCTTATGACCAAATTTCTTGTGTGTAAAATAATGAACATTCTAATTCATTTTGTTTCTATATTCTAAAGCTTTATGTCCAAATTCATTACATGAGAAACAATAACTATTGAACAAGGAGTACCTTTGAGCATTAGGTTGTCTAACTGAAGGTTTCCTTGTGGAGATTTTGTGATTTCGGAGCTGTCTTCCTTTGTTTTCTTCTTCGGGGTGTTTTCTAGATTTAGCCTTCTTCATATTGCCTTTATATTTAGTTCTTTTATTTGTACATTCAACATCTTCAAAACCTAATCCACTTTTATCTTCTGGATATTTGTGCATACCATCATTTCATCAAGTTTCTTAGTAATATCCTTGAATTTGTCTTCAGATCTCAGGGTTGTAACTTCTTGTTCCAATCTTGCATATTCTTCAGTCTTATGTTTGATTAAGTCACTCATTCATTCCTCATTTTTCTTGTTTTCATAAATTGTACCTTTAGATTGACAATTGTTTGATTAATTCACTCATTCATTCCTTATTTTTCTTAGTAATATCCTTTAATTGCTTCAATTCTTTCCTAACCTCTTTATGTTTTTCTCTGAATTTCTTGATTTGTTCCCTCAATTTTCTAATACACTCATTAGCTTCGTTGATATTTTCTTTTAAATATTTATTTTCATTTTCCATGTTCTCAAGTTCTTGAAGAGTAGTATACAACTCTCCATCCATAATAATTTCTTCTACACTGCCTTAGGGCAAGATACAAGAACTTGCAAAATCGAGGCTCACTGCTTTAGGGAAAGATGAACATAGTAGCTAAAGGACTCATTGTCAATCAACAACTAAAGAAATAGCTAAATCAAAACTAAGGACTCTCCTGGACTTGAAATTATCCTTGAACAACTAGATCAAGTGACCAACATCACAACAAACATCTTTGGTAATCTCCATTGTCACAACACATTGTCTTCCTAAATATATCACCTTCAAAGCTTAGTTGAATCCAACTTTCGTACATTTACAAATTCAAATCTACTTACATATCATTCTCATGTACTTCTCATCAATTTACACACACTCCACTTCATGCCACATGTCACACTAGCATATCACTCTCAACTCATACATCCACACTTCTTAGATATGAGATAAATCATTAAAAATTTGATTTGGGGTCGACAAAAATAGAATAAGCAATATTATGAAGAATAATCCATCTAGGGCAAAAATTACTCAAAGCAGTCTACTCTAGGACAAAGAGGGAACCAAAACATAATACAATACATCCTTCCAAGATTAATCCATCAATCGACACATGCTAATATATTCTCCAAAGTTGTTACCAAATGTAATGTGTAGATATAGAAATTAGTCAACTATAAAACATCTTCCAATACAAAATAATTCATGTGAATATCCACATGCCATGATGAGACCCATAACAATATCTTGATACAACTTCCAACTCATATCCAAACCAATATAATATGATCTAGTTAAGATAACTTAATCAAACACATTTAGTTATAACATAACTGACTATCTTCAATATAAATCAACAAATCTCTCTTATGGAACAAATAAACCATTTGAAAAACATACTAATAATACTACACATGCCATGAATCTACATCCACTAAAGTGCAACGTGCAATTAACAACATTTTTTGAGGAAGTTGAAAGCTTCCCAAATCATTCTAATAGACACGCTTCTTGCTAGTGAACAAAGATAACTATACAAAACAATATAACACAACCAATACCAAAAGTATTGAACATAATGTGCAACACGAAATATAGCTACAATAATCAAAAGCATATCCAGACCAACATCTATCCAGATAACCAGATTTGATATCAATGAAAACCGTATAAGCTCATCTTTCAAACAATCACCCCATTTTTCATTGATGGCAATAGTTGATCACAACAATTAAAAAACTTAAATAGTTTTCGTAAATCTCACAAATCCTTTCTCTCCCATACAACTCTCTTTTCAATCTCACATCAACTCTCCCCAATCTCATAGTAGCTCTCCCCCCCTTTGGAAACAATGACATACTACCCAACATACCACTGATTCCCCTGAGAGAAACAACAACATAAATCTAGGAGGTAAAATATAAGCGTTGAATCTCTCCTTCGAAAGATGGACCACTATAATGCCTCTAGTTAGAAAATAGAGGGGCAATAACCCCTATTTTCTTCTTGAGATACTCAAAAGTATCATTCGCCAATGCCTTAGTAAAAATATCTTCTACCCATTCTTTTGTAAAAATATATTCCAATATGACTTCTTTCTTTGTAACCTTATCTCTTAAGAAATGATAATGGATTGAGATATGATTTGTTCTTGAATGCATAACTAGATTCTTCAGAATGTTTATAGCAGTGGTATTATCACACATAATAGAAAATAGCTTCATAATATATAACTCTAATATCCTTAAGAGTCCACTTCATCCATATAATATGAATATTTTTATCATATATCACTCTGATATATGCATATGTCATTGTTGATAATACTTATTCTTTAAATTCTTTCAACCTTGTTAATCTTCAACTGTGATACAACTTAAAAGAAAATAAAAATAGAATGATAAAACAAAGATGAACTAAAAAACAATGATACAACAAAGATGAACTCAAAAATATAATGATATATATATTTCTAGACTTCATTTTTTATTTTTGCAGCCACTAACTTTTTCTGCCCCTATGTTCTTCTATTTTCTTACATACTAAAACTACCCTGAATTTCTACAAATATAGATAGCATAACCAAAGTTAATTACAATATGTAATAAAAACTACAAGGAAGATTATGAAGCAAGATTTATATTTCAAAATTGCCCTGGCTGAGTAAATTAGAAGGCATTGTAAGGGTGATAACACAAAATAAGAAGACAATAGAAGAAGTAAGAATGGAAAGAAGCAAGAGTGAGTTTAATACTGGTAGTTGGGATTAGACACCAGCACTTTCTAGGAATAAATTTTGCTGATATTAAAAATGCATGGTAAATTAAATAAAATTTCATTGGTAAAAGTTTCCTTAAGAGAGATGACTTTCATAATAATGTAGACTTCAACTTTCTTCGAACTGCAAACAGCCACAATAGTAACACGATCAAGAAAGTCGCCTGCAAACACTCCAAGCTATACCTATTTTGTTTAGAGACTTATTTGCACAAGAGATTAATTTAAGTGGCTACTCATATAAAATGATAGGTATGTTAACTTTGTAAAGAGAAATAAACCCTATTTTGGTTATTTCCAGGATAACAAGGAACATTTAAGATGAATTAGAAGAAAAACCAATGATATTTGTGGGATCTATTGTCATTTTGATTTCCTTATTATTGGATTATGACATGATGTTTTGGGTAAAGGCAACAAAAGAAGACAATGGAAATTTTTAATTTAGTCTTACCTTTTAGAATAATAGTTTTTCCTTGTGACCAAGTTCCTAATTTCTTTTATGGAATTAAGGAAAGGTGGCCTTAGGGAAATGTTCCTAATTTCTTTAATAGAATTAAGGAAGTTATTTTAATGTTGTGTGTTGATTCTAATTTAGAGATATTCTATATATCTTTGTTGTCATGAAGGTAATGTTGTGGTGAATTTTAGATTACAAGAGCAATTGGTAGAGATTGCAGATTGCAAGAGCAATTGTTAAGATGTTTTTGTGAATCGCAAAAAAAAAGAGCAACTATGAAGTTTGTAATATTTATCACCTGAGCAATAAAATACCAATACCCTTGCCCCGTGGATGTTTCATGAATGTTTTGTCAAGGTTTTACCATGAAAATTAGCATCTTATGTGTTGTTCTATTATTTTGTTTTATTTGCTTTATTATTTCTTTGCAACTAATTTTTGCTGCAATATTTGATCTGTTGGGTTTATACTTTTGCTTCCACAACAAGTGGTATTGAAGTGATTATTGTTGCAACAACTATATTAGTATTTGGTGTTGTGTATTGTAACATCAAATGGAAAATGTTTCAAATGAAGGGTTCGAGGTGGAGAAATTTAATAAAAAGAGTAGCTTTGAGCTATGGAAGCTTAGGACACACAATTGTTAGTGCAACAAGGTTTGCACAAGACATTGGTAGGGAAGTTAAAAAACCTGCAGATGTGTCTGATGAAGTTTGGGAAGACCTGGCATTGGTTCTTTTCAATACTATGGGAGAGAAAACAACAATAATCTTATGGAGTAGATTGGAATGCTTCTAGTGGGTTCATGGCTTTAGCCCATGCTTACATGAAAGCATGAGATGATTAGCCTTTGCCTGGATTGAAGTTGTGGAGTTGGTATATCCTAAATGCTCCTAGACAACTTGTTAGGTTTTGCGGCTTTCTCATTTTTAAAAGTTGTGGGTTTGTCGATCTTCCTTTGAGGAGATGATAGATCATGATGCCATGGTTAGGTTCCTAATTCTGTAGTTAGAAACTTCATAGTTGATCATGTGTTTGGTTTTTTGTAGCATTGAGTATATTGGTCATTTTCTTGGGAGCTTCATGAGATTGTGGCATTCCATTTGGAGCTAAGCATGGATTGACTACTTACATGTGCTCATGTATACATGAAGGTTTAGGGGAGGCTTGGATTTCTCTTGTGATTAGAGACATGTTTCAAGATTTTGGTAGGAAGTCCAAAGAGCCTACACCTTGGTTGGGCATGAACAAGTATAAGGTAAATTGTTACCAAGGTGGAGATTGTTGGATAATGAAAACAATTGTTGGGTAATGGTAACAAAAAAAGACAATGGAAATTTCTAATTTAGTGTTACCTTTAAGAATAACAGTTTTTCCTTGTGAGCAAGTTCCTAATTTCTTTTATGGAATTAAGGAAAGGTGGCTTTATGGAAATGTTCCTAATTTCTTTAATGGAATTAAGAAGGTTATTTCTATGTTGTGTGTTGATTCTAATTTAGAGATATTCTATATATCTTTGTTGTCATGAAGGCAATGTTGCAATGAATTGTAGATTGCAAGAGCAATTGTTAACATGTTGTTGTGAATTTCAAATTCATGCTGTGAAAAAAAAGAGCAGCTGTGAATTTTGTAATATTTTTCTTTGAGGAATAAAAATACCAATACCCTTGCCCCATGGATGTTTCCTTAATGTTTCGTCAAGGTTTTACCAAGTAAATCAACATCTTATGTGTTCTATTATTCTATTTTATTCTCTTTATTATTTCTTCGCAACTAATTTGTGCTGCAATATTTTATCTTCTGGGTTTATACTCCTGCTTCCACAACAAGTGGTACATCGAAGCGATTATTGTTGCAATGACTGTATTAGGATTTGACGTTGTGTTGTGTAACATCAAATGGCAAAGGTTTTGAATGCAAAGTTCAAGCTGGAGAAATTTAATGGAAAGAATAGCTTTGAGATATGGAAGCTTAGGATGCATGATTTGTTAGTGCAATAGGGTTTGCACAAGGCATTGGTAGGGAAGTTAAAGAAACCTATAGATGTGTCTGATGAAGATTGGGAAGATCTGACATTGGTCTTTTCAATATTGTGGGAGAGAAAACAACAACAGTCTTATGGAGTAGATTGGAGTGCTTCTGGTGGGTTCATGGTTTTACTGCATGGTTACATGAAAGCACAAGATGATTAGCCTTTGGCTGGATTGAAGTTCCAGAGTTGGTATATCCTGAATGCTTCTGGACAAATTGTTAGGTTTTACAGCTTTCTCATTTCTAAAAGTTATGGGTTTGTTGATCTTCCTTTGAGGAGATGATAGATCATGATGTCATGGTTAGGTTCCTAATTTTGCAGTTTGAACATTGGCAGTTGATCATGTGTTTGGTTTTTTGTGGTATTGAGTAAATTGGTCATTTGCTTGAGAGGTTCATGAGATTGTGGTGTTCCATTTGGAGCTAAGCATGGATTGATTGGTTACATGTGCTCATGGAATCATGAAGGTTTAGGTGAGGCTTGGAGTTCTCTTATGATTAGAGACATGTTTCAACATTTCAGTAGGAAGTCCGAGGAGCCTACACCTTGGTTGGGCATGAACAGGTATTGGGTAAATTGTTGTCAAGGTGGAGATTGTTGGATTATGACAACAATTGTTGGGTAATGGCAACAAAAAAAGACAATGGAAATTTCTAATTTAGTCTTACCTTTAAAAATTATAGTTTTTCCTTGTGAGAAAGTTCCTACTTTCTTTTATGGAATTAAGGAAAGGTGGCCTTATGGAAATGTTCCTAATTTCTTTAATGGAATAAAGGAGGTTATTTCTATGTTGTGTGTTGATTATAATTTAGAGATATTCTATATATCTTTGTTGTCATGAAGGCAATGTTGTGGTGAATTTTAGATTACAAGAGCAATTGGTAGAGATTGCAGATTGCAAGAGCAATTGTTAAGATGTTTTTGTGAATCGCAAAAAAAAAGAGCAACTATGAAGTTTGTAATATTTTTCACCTGAGCAATAAAATACCAATACCCCTTCCCTGTGGATGTTTCATGAATGTTTTGTCAGGGTTTTACCATGAAAATTAGCATCTTATGTGTTGTTCTATTATTTTGTTTTATTTGCTTTATTATTTCTTTGCAACTAATTTTTGCTGCAATATTTGATCTGTTGGGTTTATACTTTCACTTCCACAACAAGTGGTATTGAAGTGATTATTGTTGCAACAACTGTATTAGTATTTGGTGTTGTGTATTGTAACGTCAAATGGAAAATGTTTCAAATGAAGGGTTCGAGGTGGAGAAATTTAATAAAAAGAGTAGCTTTGAGCTATGGAAGCTTAGGACACACAATTGTTAGTGCAACAAGGTTTGCACAAGACATTGGTAGGGAAGTTAAAAAACCTACAGATGTGTCAGATGAAGTTTGGGAAGACCTGGCATTGGTTCTTTTCAATACTATGGGAGAGAAAACAACAATAATCTTATGGAGTAGATTGGAATGCTTCTAGTGGGTTCATGGCTTTAGCCCATGCTTACATGAAAGCATGAGATGATTAGCCTTTGCCTAGATTGAAGTTGCGGAGTTGGTATATCCTAAATGCTCCTAGACAACTTGTTAGGTTTTGCGGCTTTCTCATTTTTAAAAGTTGTGGGTTTGTTGATCTTCCTTAGAGGAGATGATAGATCATGATGCCATGGTTAGGTTCCTAATTCTGTAGTTAGAAAATTCATAGTTGATCATGTGTTTGGTTTTTTGTAGCATTGAGTATATTGGTCATTTTCTTGGGAGCTTCATGAGATTGTGGCATTCCATTTGGAGCTAAGCATGGATTGACTACTTACATGTGCTCATATATACATGAAGGTTTAGGGGAGGCTTGGATTTCTCTTGTGATTAGAGACATGTTTCAAGATTTTGGTAGGAAGTCCAAAGAGCCTACACCTTGGTTGGGCATGAACAAGTATAAGGTAAATTGTTGCCAAGGTGGAGATCGTTGGATAATGAAAACAATTGTTGGGTAATGGTAACAAAAAAAGACAATGGAAATTTCTAATTTAGTGTTACCTTTAAGAATAACAGTTTTTCCTTGTGAGCAAGTTCCTAATTTCTTTTATGGAATTAAGGAAAGGTGGCTTTATGGAAATGTTCCTAATTTCTTTAATGGAATTAAGGAGGTTATTTCTATGTTGTGTGTTGATTCTAATTTAGAGATATTCTATATATCTTTGTTGTCATGAAGGCAATGTTGCGATGAATTGTAGATTGCAAGAGCAATTGTTAACATGTTGTTGTGAATTTCAAATTCATGCTGTGAAAAAAAAGAGCAGCTGTGAATTTTGTAATATTTTTCTCTGAGGAATAAAAATACCAATACCCTTGCCCCATGGATGTTTCCTTAATGTTTCGTCAAGGTTTTACCAAGTAAATCAGCATCTTATGTGTTCTATTATTCTATTTTATTCTCTTTATTATTTCTTCGCAACTAATTTGTGCTGCAATATTTTATCTTCTGGGTTTATACTCCTGCTTCCACAACAAGTGGTATCGAAGCGATTATTGTTGCAATGACTGTATTAGGATTTGACGTTGTGTTGTGTAACATCAAATGGCAAAGGTTTTGAATGCAAAGTTCAAGCTGGAGAAATTTAATGGAAAGAATAGCTTTGAGATATGGAAGCTTAGGATGCATGATTTGTTAGTGCAACAGGGTTTGCACAAGGCATTGGTAGGGAAGTTAAAGAAACCTATAGATGTGTCTGATGAAGATTGGGAAGATCTGACATTGGTCTTTTCAATATTGTGGGAGAGAAAACAACAACAGTCTTATGGAGTAGATTGGAGTGCTTCTGGTGGGTTCATGGTTTTACCGCATGGTTACATGAAAGCACAAGATGATTAGCCTTTGGCTGGATTGAAGTTCCAGAGTTGGTATATCCTAATGCTTCTGGACAAATTGTTAGGTTTTACAGCTTTCTCATTTCTAAAAGTTATGGGTTTGTTGATCTTCCTTTGAGGAGATGATAGATCATGATGTCATGGTTAGGTTCCTAATTTTGCAGTTTGAACATTGGCAGTTGATCATGTGTTTGGTTTTTTGTGGTATTGAGTAAATTGGTCATTTGCTTGAGAGGTTCATGAGATTGTGGTGTTCCATTTGGAGCTAAGCATGGATTGATTGGTTACATGTGCTCATGGAATCATGAAGGTTTAGGTGAGGCTTGGAGTTCTCTTATGATTAGAGACATGTTTCAACATTTCAGTAGGAAGTCCGAGGAGCCTACACCTTGGTTGGGCATGAACAGGTATTGGGTAAATTGTTGTCAAGGTGGAGATTGTTGGATTATGACAACAATTGTTGGGTAATGGCAACAAAAAAAGACAATGGAAATTTCTAATTTAGTCTTACCTTTAAAAATTATAGTTTTTCCTTGTGAGAAAGTTCCTAATTTCTTTTATGGAATTAAGGAAAGGTGGCCTTATGGAAATGTTCCTAATTTCTTTAATGGAATAAAGGAGGTTATTTCTATGTTGCGTGTTGACTCTGATTTAGAGATATTCTATATATCTTTGTTGTCATGAAGGCAATGTTTTAATGAACTGTAGATTGCAAGAGCAAATTGGTAGAGATTGCAGATTGCAAGAGCAATTGTTGAGATGTTGTTGTGAATTGGAAATTCAGCAAAAAAAAAAGGGCAGCTGTGAAGTTTGTAATATTTTTTTCTTGAGCAATAAAAATACCAATACCCTTGCCCCGTGGATGTTTCCTAGATGTTTTGTCAAAGCTTTAACATGTAAATCAGCATCTTATGAGTTGTTCTATTATTCTGTTTTATTCTATTTATTATTTCTTTGCAACTAATTTGTGTTGCAATATTTGATCTTTGGAATTTAGGCTTCCACTTCCACAACACTTGTCATACTTTATGCCGATAAATCCTTTATTAAATATTGTCACGCAGTCCTCTTTTGTGGAATTCGATAGTATACAAGAATAATTAAAATTAGCTTATAAGGTAATTGAAATAATATGTTACACGCTGTTGGATTGGCAATGGTGGCTGCCGTTTTTGTAACAAGCAACACAACTTCCAGACCAAGTCACTCCTCCCTTTGCCCATGAATATTTTGCAGATAACGAATTGCACTTGCTAAGCCTGTTTTGCAGTCCTCAATAGAAGTTAAATCCTTGAAGGCGGTTGTTGAACTAGAGGAATATCGAATTGGGGATCGAAGGGCTTTGTCTGTCAGATTTGTGAAAAGCTCCCTATCTGCCTTACGAAGCACATCAGGCTCATTCGTTGTCTTTTCCATGTTGTAAGAAGTGCTTGTGTTGGTATCTAGTTTTCCAGAGATGGAATAATTCTCGTAGTGAATGAAGCTATTGTCCAACAAATCTCTACAAATTTTGTTAGGTATGTCTTGTGAACAGTCAAATCATTCCATCACGGTTGCACCTCCATAACATTGAAGGAGACCATAAACTCTGTCTGGACTCAGATTTAATTCAATGCGTAAAATGTAGCAATTGATAGTGCAATATGGATGGTCCGTCTAGTTGACATTATTGAATAGAATTGTATTTCATGGGCATGGACATATAGCAATTAGAGTGGAAGAGCATTCACTTGTTAGACTTTCTATGAATTCTATAAAGGCGATGATCAGTTTTGTGACCACATTGATGACCTCAGGTGCACATATGGTCAGTGTATAATGATTATATCCAGTAAGTTTAATAAATGCTGAATAACATGAAAGTTTTGGAGTGAGTGCATATATGGATAAGGCGGCAACTAAATATATGAAGATGTATGTTTATAGAAAATTTAATTATGAGGAAAGAAAAATTTGGATTAAAAGTATGCATGTTTGTTAACGTAAGGCAGCCTATTCAATAGGAATTGTGGAAGAAAAACAGGCTCATATTTAATTAAATGCATAGAAAGTAGCAATTGGTAGTGGAATTTGGATGTAATGTACTGTCAGGAATTGTTAAATGGAAATGCAGTTCATGGACATAGACAAAATAGCAATTAGAGTGGAAGACTATATGATTTGTAGACTCTGTTAGTATGTGATTGAAAGAAAATAACAATAATGTAGTTTCCAATACTCTTCTCTCAATTTTTTTGTCTTTTTATTTAATGTTTTATTTTTATAAATGAGGTATCATTGCAATTATTTATTGTATTAATATAATATTTAACTATTATAATTAATTTTAATTTTAATTTTTTTTTATCTATAATTAATATATATATCTTAAATACATACAATTAATAAAAATATGGAGAGATAATTAATTTATTTTATTTTAGAATCATTTTATTTATTATATATAATTTATATGTTTTTTGTTTTGAAATTATTATCTTTACTATTAAATATTAAGATTTTCTACATAAATAAATATAAAACTTAAGATAAGAAGTAAGCATATTTACTAAATTTAAATTCATACCATTACATTACACCTTTTGCTTCATTGTAGAGTGCCTCTCAACATCTAGTCTTCCTCAAATATATCATTGGGAGGTCCACCTCCAAGAGGATATGTTTCTCAATAGCACAAGAGTCTGAACATTTAATCTTAGTTTTTTACTTAGTTTGTTATAACAATAAAGGTGACCTCACCATACAATTAACAAGATCATTAACTTAATGCTAAGTATACCATTGGCCCAGTTAACTCAATCAACATATGCATTGGTGTATAATTACCTCATATTTGAATTAATGGAAGCGATATTTTGATACATAATTTAAGGTTGGGGAGATGTATTTTATGTTTATACAATTTAGCAATCATAGGGATGCATATTTATAGTAGAAGATATAAATCATAGTCTATAAGAAGTTATATTGTATGTTTAGATAAGGTAGATAATTTAATATTGAACTTATGAATAAATTTTAGAGAGACATTTAAATGTATATTTTCTATTTGAAGGCACTAATCTTGATATCATAGATGATATTAATACTAGCTTTGCTAATCATACTAATACATTTATTAATAGAAACTATAAGTTATTGCACTTGGATGAAAATTTCCTTATAACTTAGTTTAGACATTACACAATAACAAAAAAATTATTGATAAAAAGAAACATTATATAAATAAAAAAAATGACATTATTATTGTGAACAAATCAATTTAATTATATCCTTCCAAATTCTAATGCATAAGTACCCTCCCTCACACACACACACATACATACACAACCATACCAACATAAATAATTTAAAGTTGCTCCTCCTTAATTATGACACACACGAAATATGATTAAACTTTATTTTATATGTTATTTTTTACTTTCAACAACTTTGTAGAGGCTATCTATTTATTGTATCTATGCATAGGCAGATAGTCGATGAAGTCAAACGATTACAGGCATTAACTACATGGAGCAATCTTTGATAATCTAGCTTGTGAGATACATAGACACCAAGGAAACATGATGTGTGGATGCATCTGCGTGGATGGCAAAAACTAAATGGCTGCATCTATTCTAGCTCCAAAATGACAGTACAATGTGCATAACACGCAAGTTAGTCGCATGTTTTACATCGTAGATTTTGGAAACAACTACTGTGATTGACTAACATGTCGATAACACGGTGTACAATTTGACATTTTTCACACATTTCACACTGTTGATCAAGCAAGCTATGACTGTGATTTTCCAAGAAGTCAATAATATAATGTACGACTATGTTGTTTTGGAGCCAGAATAGTTGCGTCCATGTGGATGGCAAAAGCTAAACTATCTCCAAAAACACAGTACATTTGCATGGAATGCGCATAACATGAAAGTTAGTCACACATTTTACACTATTGATCGTGCAAGCTACGGTTGCTATTTTCCAAGCAATCAGTAACACAATATATGACTGTGTTGTTTTAATGCCAAAATAGTTGCATTTGTGTGGATGGCAAAGCTAAACTGGCTGCAAAAACACAATACATTTGCACAGAATGCACATAGGATGAAAATCACATGTTTTACACCGTTGATCATGCAAGCTACGTCTACAATTTTCCAAGCAGTCAATAACACGATGTACAATTGCACTATTTTGAAGCCAGAATAGCTGTGTTCGGATGGATGGCAGAAGCTACTGGCTCCAAAAACACAGTACATTTGCACGGAATGTGCATAACACAAAATTTAGTCACACATTTTACATCGTTGATCATGCAAGCTATGGTTGTGATTTTCCAAGGAGTCAATAACATGATGTATGATTGTGTTGTTTTAGAGCCAGAATAGCTATGTCCATGTGTGGATTACCTACTATGTGAAGCTACGAAAGAAAAAAATATGCTACCCAAAGCTATTATAATTTTATTTTGACATGATTATTTATTAAATCAATCCTATCAAGAGAGGGCAAGAATGCCCCTACCACTATAGTCTTCTCTAGGGGTATAGAGGCACTATTTTTTATGCACAAAATGCAGTGCCTAGGCGTAAACATTTTTCAGGGAATGATTCTCCTGTCTTGCCTGTCTTTTTTCACCAGTGTGTCGTGTGTGGGCATGTGTGGGGCCCCATGTGTGTGGGGGTGTCACCACCACTAGAGGGAGGAGGAGGAGGCAAGGGACTCCACAGCCTCACAGGACTGGGACCCACCTCCCCAAATCTCCTGTGTAGGGGATTTAGGGAGGGAGGGCCAAGCCTTGCGAGGCTGCAGGGTCCCTTGCCCCTCTTTTTTTTCAATATTAAATTTAACAATTTAAAAAATTAAAATTAAAATAAATAAATAAATAAAATAAAACATTATAATATATTTGATATATTTTAGTAGAACATTTGAGAAAATTTTCAAAAAACGATGTTTATTATTGATCAAAATGCAACAAGAAATAAATCTTGCGAAAACCTAAATTGGGGTTTCTTAAGAACATGGAATAAAAATTGAACAAGATAGAAATATTTAAGCAACTATCTATAGTGGTAGCTCGAAGATGTGGCTAGAACATTGATGTGGTGGGTAGATGTTATGGGTCACAACTTTAAACTTTTCATTTGAACATTTGTATCTTGAGGTTTTGGTTGGACAATTGCTTTCAAATGACAAAAATAACTTTCATTTGAGAGTTTTAAACTTTTTAAAAAAAAGTATATTAAATAATGTCTTTGTTTGAAGGGGTCTTCAAATGAAGGCATTATTTTATTAATTAAAATAACTATTGCTAGGCCTTAAAACGAAGGCTATGTGGACAATGTCTTCATTCAAAGGGGCGATTCAAATACATTGTACCTAAATCCTTCACTATGCAAAAATATAAAACATACATAAGAAGAGTTTTCAAGTATATTTACATCTACATTTAGAGAGAGAAGTTTTCTTTTCTCACTTCCTCTATTTCTTTTGTTATGTGTTGTAAGTTTGAGAGCTAAAGTACTCTTGATTTGTGAAAAATATATCTTATTATTCTTTAATCATATATATTAAACATTTAATATATATTTTATTCAAAAGGACAATATTATTAATTTCTATTATCTCTTCATTATTATTTTATATAAAGATAAAATTTAAAAAATAAATAAAATATATTAGATTATAAATTTACATCTATATGATAAAAGTAAGTATTATATAAATATGTCAATTATTTTTAACACAGTTAAAAAAATGGTTATGATTTTATTTAACTATAACAATGTTATAATTAAACTTTATAGGATGTTTTATTTTGACTCAATTACATAAATTTTGAGTCAGTTTAACCGACCCATATGTGCTTCATATAGATGCAATAATTGTTAAGTGAACCACTTATGTTTCATGACATATGAGTTGTTGTCAATTATTGCTCTTAAGTGAGTCCATGATACTGACTCGTGTATTTAATGCAATTGAGTTATGGTAAAATAATTGGTAAGTTTGTGACCATTCTATGTATATGTTCAAGGATTCATTCTTGGATGAAGGGTTTGTATCAGACAAAAAGAGTGGCTTTATAGATTATGAAATAATTGGTAAGTTTGTGCTTGCAATATGAGAAGATATCTTTGATTTCAGTTTGATTTGGAGAAGGCTAATCCGAAGTGTACATAAAAAAGAGTTTGCAAAGTTAAAATCTTGCAGGTTTGTTGTAATGTGAGTTTTGAAATGAAAGTAGGGATGTCATAGTACATGGTTATATTGGTTGGCTTTCACAGGGGAGATTGTTAGGAATGTGAAGCCCAATGATCACATGATCATTTGCATTCTCTCAACTCTATATTTCATAGTTGAATACAATTGTATAAATGGATGTATGTAGTCCATGTATGAAGTATTATTAGCAATTGTTAATGAAGAGTTTTCCATCCTTCATAGTGGATGTAGCCTTACTGCTTAACCCCTATAAATTTGTGTCTCATGTCTTTGTTGCGTTATTTTTTTTATGTTTCATATTTTAGTTTCATTATTGATTATATATTTTTCTTTGCTCATTTAAATTAGCACCACATGGAGTTTACACTATCCACATATTTGTCATTTCAAAATTTAATTTTTAGGGAAAAAAGTTTTGGGCTTTAAAGTATGCATGTTTGGTAAAGAAGGGTTGTGCATTTCCTTTGTCAAGGCTATGAGTCATAGCCCATAAACTTATTCAATAGGTTCAGGTTTAATTCAATGCATTGAAAGTAGAAATTGGTAGTGGAATTCCTATGTAGCATATAGCTAGAATTGTTGAATGGAAATGTATTTCATGGATGGACTCAAAATAGAAATTAGAGTGAAAGACTATATGATTTGTAGCCTTTCTTAGTATTCAATTTAAATAAAATAACAATAATGTAGTTTGTAATGCTAATCTTTCACTTTTGTCTTTTTCTTCCTTTTTTATTTTTATGTTTTATTTTTTATAAATGAGGTAACATTGAAATTGATATATTATCTTACTAGTAATTGTACCATGGTGTGCAATGGGTATGTAAAAGAGGTGTGGAAGGTCAATTAAGGGAGAAATTGGTATATTTTTCATATAAATTTGTGTAGTACATGAGCATGGTCTCAATGGAGAAGTGATAGCATCAAATCAACTATGCATCGACATACAAGGATCCAGTCATAATTAAAATAAAAAATTTGAGTTAATAAAATAATCAATTTTGATTTCCAAAATGGTTATGTAATATTTACAATAGGTTGAGAGGAAGAGATATGTAGAGAGAGAGAGAGAGGGCGGGGCGTAAATAGATGGAGATGGAGATGGATATGGAGAAAGAGTAGAGAAATATGGGGAGATAAAAAGAAAGGAATAAATAGATATGAAAGATAAATATAAGTAGAGTTAGAGAGTTAAAAAGATAAAGATAGCGATAGTAAGTGATATATAGAGACAAAGAGAGGTATAGAGATAACTAGATATAGATATAGAGATAGGAAAATAGACATAGATATAGAGGTCTATAAAGAAAGAGAGGGAGAGAGTGGTAAATAGAGATGGATGGATAGATGGACACATGTCTAGAGATAGAAGGGGAGAGAGGAAGATATAGAGAGAGGGAGAGACAAATAAATAAAGATATAGATAAATAGAGAGAATTAGAGATCAAAAAAAAAAGAGAAAGGGGGAGGGGGAGATATAGGGAGAGATACATATGTATTGGAGGAGAAAGAGAGATAGATATAAATATATAAAAGGAGAAAGGGAGAGAGAGAGAGAGAGAGAGAGAGAGAGAGAGAGAGAGAGAGAGAGAGAGAGAGAGAGAGAGAGAGAGAGCTAAATAAATATATGGATAAAAGAGATAGAGAGAGGAGAGAGATGTCAATAGACAGAGAAAAGAAGGACTGATATAGATAGAGGAAAAGATAGATAAATAGAGAGGGATAGGGGGGATAGAGAGAGATACATGTATAGAAAGAGATCGAGAGAGATACATGCATAGAAACACATAGAGAGGAGCAAGTATGAGATAAAGATATTCTACAAGAAAAATGGAGTGAATAAGAGAGATGTGTGGAGATAATGATATATAGATAGAGAGAGAGATAGATATTTGGAGATGGAGATAGAGGGGGAAAGAGTGAGAGAGAACTTGAAGGTGTGTTGGTAAAAAGATTTGTCATTTTGTAATTCACCGAATGGAGAAGTAACTAAACCTTTTACAATAGCTGGATATATTGTACATTTGCAATCTTCCTTTGTGTTTGAGAAGGGTGCTTCCCTCGTATGATATAATTTTGGGATTTTCAATTTAAATTCTAACTATAACACAAAAAGATTTACAATACTAAAAATCTAATGAAACTCCTGAAAGAAAATATACAAGTGCATGTGGAGCTTCATAAGTACTTAGAAATTTTTCATATGTTTCACCATTGAAAACTCATAACTATGCATAAGAAATCTTTGGTGAAAGTTATTCAAATATACACAATCATTTTAAAATACTAAGAAATGATATGCTTTTAGAAAATAGATTTGAGATATGACAATTTCAAGTTTATAGAACAAGCTTCATAATAACAAGGGGCATAATCAACATTCTCATATGATGGGTCAATTACAATGAATGCTCAATATCTAAAAAACACTTCCAAAATTTCTTATATTCACCTTGTGGAACCATACAATTCACAACATCCTTGCTTTTTTGGATACTTATAAAGACCAAAAAGTCCTTTTACAATATATTAACCTTGTATTTATAAGCCTTCTATGCATAACTATCTCAAAGCTACCCTTTAATTTTGGGTTAGAAACTACCTCTTTTCTACACAAATTGTAACAAGATAATAACTATAAAATTTATGCGTAGAAAAAGTCAATTTTCTAATTTTGACCATATGAGATAGAAAGTCATAACTTACAAAACCAAATGAAAAACCAAAACTAGAGACTTCTTATCAAGCGATAATGAAAGAAAATATACAATAAGAACATTTTGAAAGTAGGCTTTTGATCACTCCCCAAATCATAGTCATTTGCTTTCCTTGCCCAATACTATTGTGCCTAATGAAGAAACTCATGGGTCCTTTGTAAAAATTGAGCTAATTGAAACAAAACCCTGCACTCGCCTAATAGTACTTCACTGGCTAAATCGAAAGGAAAGAACCTCGAGTTGAACAGGACACTAAGTCTCTTGAGGTTTCCCTACTAAAAATTGACCTAGACAAAAGGAAAATGGAAAACCCCAAAAATAGTCCTATCAAGGCTAGAAAGGGTGAGAAAGACTCTATTAGGAAAAGCATCACCATTGACCTAGAAATGTAGGACTTGGACAAACAAGAGGATAGGATAAATGAAAAAGAGAAGAAAGAGAGTAGTTCTAGAGAAAGAAGATTTGCACGACAATTGCCAAAGGACAAGCAGGTTCAAATTGAACCTAAAGTGACTACCTTTGATTAGTAGGAGAATTTTAACCCTGAGGAGGTGGAAGATTCCTCCAATGATGACATAGAGGATGAAGAGTATCAAACCGAGGTAGAAGAACAAGAGGATAATTATAAGGAGATAGAAGCAAGATGTAATTCCTCCAAAGATTTAGAAGATTTAGAACCGGCCTCCCCATCTCTTACTTCCCAAGATGATATTGACATGGTCCCCTATTCTCAGGATCTTAAACCTAAGAAGGATAATAATAAGAACTTATGTAGAGAGATAATGGATCTCCAAAAGAGGGTCCTCAAGATGGAACTAAGATTGGTTGATTATAAGCATCGTTTTGAATAAATGGGTGATTCCCTTTGCTTGTTGTGCACCATTACCGATGGTATCATGAGGAAGGTGGCAATGGGATTTGTTTATGAGAAAATTTAGATGAAAAAGAAGACTCAGAAGATATTGAAGGAAGGAAAATTGAATGATGACAACGAGGAGAAGGACACCACCTTGGGGGAGACTTGAATTGATCAAGTGAACAGGCTAGACCGCAACTGGAGGATGATCAAAGATGATTAAGAAGATGAGTTTTTGTTTATATTTTTTGGTTAATACTACTACAGTTAGTAGTAGTTACTATGAGCATTTGGATAGGAATAGGCATGCATGCCAAATGAATCATACTTTTATTACTGTAGGCTATTCTACTAAGATAGTTAGCCTTTTACATTGTATGAATAGTTACTTTATGATGGGAATATGGTGGTTAGATAAGAATAGCATGTTTAGTTATACAGACATGATGATTTTTTACTATTTTGTAGAGTAGTTGGTAGGTTTCTTGGCTGGATGTTTGATGCTAGATCCTTAGTGCTGCTATATTTATTTTTATTGTTCTAAAGGTTGACGGCCTTTGTCTTGCTAATATAATAGAAAAATATTTTGAAATTAGGCTCCAATATAGTTGTTAGCATCATTTGACGAAGCACCTTGATTGGAAGTTCGCTCTTGTCAGATTGAAGATCTAATTCTAAAAGATTTGTATGCCATAAGAGCCTCCATCATAAATTTGTACCTAGGAATAACTACTTTGTTCATTTTCAACTTTGAAGTGGCTTGATTATCCTGCATATCTGGTAATTAGTGGTGGTATGTCAGTATATCACAAGTACCCAAAGTGACAAAAATGACACTCAATCTCTTCATCACATTTGCACTAGAAACCTATTTGTTTGCTAATTCTGCATTGATCTTGTCATCAAATTTGCTCATGAGAACTTGACTATCCACTTGCTAAAAATTCTCCTTTATTGATGCATCTATAATGACATTCATGAGATCATCTAATATCTTCATTTTTGTCTATTCACAAGTTAACAAATTTTGATATTCAACCAAGCTTTCATTAATATTCCCAAGCTTCTAGTTTATACTTTTACACCACATGCTTGATTGGCTTTCTTTTAAACAAGTGAAGACTTTTTTAACAACTACCATTCTTGTGTCTGCTCTTGACATCCTTTGGAATCCTTTTAAGGTTTCTTGCCAGGATTCTTGCTCATTGGCACTTTTCAGCTCCTTAGCAATTTCTTGTTTTGCAATTCAACTTTATCATAAATGTCTTTAGCCTTATTAAGGATGTCTAAAACTTCCAACTTCATTTGACTTATCCATTCTTCAAACATTTTTCTATGTAGCCGACATTTATATATATCTTCAACTACTTTATTCTTAATATTCCCTTCAAAATTTGCAAGCGCTGAAGTTGAAGCCATTTTCAAGCTTGAGTCAGAAGGATCCACAATAGACATGATATAGAAAGAAAAATCTTGGACTTGTTGCTTGAGCTAATCCTTTGATTGCTTTTCTTTTTATTTCCTTCGCATCAACTTAACTACGGATACCTAAAAGTTATGTATATCTCCTTCATGTGTTGAAAGGGCAAGATCCACTTTACGAATGTTAAAGACATCTTCATTTGCCTGTATAATTTCCTCTAAAATGGGGTGAGCAATCTCAACACATAACTTACTTGATGAGGAGTCAACTCCCAATCTCGCTGCAACCTTAGTTTTCTTTGGTTTTGCTATCCTTTGAAGTATATTAGTAACCGTATCAAATCCCAAGACTACTAACTGAGCAGCCCTCTTTTTCTTTTGTAAACTCTACTGCAACTATGAAGAAGAAGATGCATGTAAGGGTTATCAAATATCAATACACCATGTATTTAATGATATTGAGGTGTTGGGAACAAATGACAATGGACCTTCATTATGAGTAATATCTACTTCAGGTACCTCAAGAATAGAAAAATTGTTATGAGGAGGTGATGTAATGATAATTGAAGGTGAAATAGAAGGAATATGTTGCTCATGAATATTAGGAGGCTGTTGAGAAGTTACATGCTCCATTTCATCTCCACCCTCTTAGGTGGAATTTATTGTTCTTCCTTTTGGTTTCGACCTTCTCCTCTTTACGGTAGGATCATTTTTACATGCCTTTATAAGGTTTCTCCCCTTTTTCGAATCTCCATCATCACCACCTTCATTTGATGCATTTTGTGGTGAATTCATGGTTGAGGTAGATATTTGTAGGTTAGTAGAAGGGGAAGAACTTTCCTGAGTATTATTCTTCTGTCTTGAAGTGCTACCTTTATTTTGATGCCGAGTAGCAGTAGCTTCAAACATCTTATTCCTAATCCATTAATTTTTCTTTTGGATCACAAATGCTATTCTCTGATCTATGCTTCTTATTTCAGGAAGTGACCACTTAATAGATGGAAGAAGCAACACTTGGATTCTCTCAAAATAGAAGGAACTAACTAGATTTGATTCGTCATCTTCAAAGTCACTTATATTCACTTCTATTTTGAAATAAATTATTCGCTTGATAGTGAATGTCATCCGGTCCCTTCTTTGAACTTCAAAGTGATCTTCACAGTCTTCCCAAAAATCTTCAATGTTGGGAAAATGATTAAATCTAGAATCAAGATGCAATTCTCTTGAAGCATATCCTTTACTATCAAAGGGAAATCTCATATTGTATGGGTATAGCTTAATTTTAATTATTGACCTTTCAAAATCTTGGGCATCTAAATTGGTCTTGCAATTGTAATGACCAATGTTGATGAGAAAGAGAATGCCATTTTTCCTTCTATTTTTGCATATCTTGTTGATTTGTGCAATTTGCCTGCATACCTCAATGAGAATCAATTCATCCTCCACAAACCTTGGTAGTATAAATGGATATCTGTCATAGCCCCCAATTTGGATATATGTAAACCTCAGGAATTGTATGAAATAGCTTCTATATTGCTGAACTAACACTGCTACCTCTGGAGATATCTTGACCCCAATGTTTCCTTGAAGCTCTCTTATTGGAAAAATGGGAAAGGCATCATTAACCCTTTGAAAGTGATGATAGATCTGCTCTAATTATAATTGTGGATAGTAATTATAAATTTGGGTTGTGTCCTCATAAATACCCTTAATATTGAGTCCAAGCCATCTTTTCATTCCAGCGATAACATAGAAGAATTATGATGTCATATAGAAAGAATGATTTCCTCTTAGCTAGATTAATTGATTATGTATGTTGCTGCCAATAATCTCTGCCCAAATCAATAAATTGAATGCCTTCACATATGATGCTAATGAAGAGGAACATCCACCCTTCTAAGTTATCTAAATCTTTGTTTCTCACTACTCCGTTCAAGAATATAACCATTTTCACAATATCTTCTACCAATAAGGATCTGTGGATCGATTTGGGTAGATGCGCTTTTCCTTTCCTTGGTTTCAAAAACCAATTCCTGGCTATAGTGTTTAGGCATTGAGCTTCATTATCAACAAAGTATCCTTCTGCATATTCTTTTTCAATATCCATGAGCTGGTCTCGAACTGGCAATCTGAACACTATTGCAATGGAAATCGGATAAAGTTTTGCCACCACTGTAGCTCAGCTCTTTTCACTTCTCGAGTTTTAGGATCATAGGCTCTCATACATTCTAATACCAAATCTGGACATTGGATTGGTATCGGGTACCCTGTTACATGTCCCAACCTAGTATCAGATATGTCGGAGATATTTATACTTCATTATGCTCAATCGAGTTTTAGTAAATTCACTTGTATGTAGCATGCAAAAATCTCATCTGTTTCCTGTGAAACCACATTTCTTTGAGCACTTTGTAAAACATTATAGACACTTTGCCTAGGTTTTCTAACTTTGCATGAGTGTTTACGAAGGCTGGCTGCGATTACATCTTCTAATATAATTCCATACATTCTTTTAAAGCACATTTTATTGAAGCATTCCGGCAAACAACCCACAAGCCATGTATATCATGCATGCACAGACTGCTGGGTTACTGGCAGAGGTCGAGGGATTTGACTTTATGCCTGCGAATTGTAGTTGCCACGAGAGTTTCTACAGTTTTTGAACCAAAAACCATTCTATTCATATATCCATCGTCATCACATTCCATGAGTTAACATCTCTTTGATGCATTCTGTAGAACAGATTGCACGCCTCTGTGTGTGCTCCACGTTTTACCTGCATTGCTACCTGAGCATTCCTATCCATACTATTTAACAAAAATATCTTTACCTATCATGCTCCGAATGGTGTCCATAACTTGTCTCAGAGCTTCCATATTGTCACGAATTGGCCAAACAAATGCATTTCTTTAGAAATTTCAGAGAATTTTTAACAAATCGATTTCTCGCATATGTTGGACTTGTTGTTATCCATGACGTAACATCTCGTTGGTGTATTTTATCAAACATTTCATTTGTAATCAGTGGGGTGAAAGACCAAAAATCTTTCAGGCATTCTGTCAAATGTTTCATGTGCATAGGGTAGCAGTACATTGCACAAAACTACATTTCTTTAAGGCATTTTGTCAAACAGTTCGCCTTTGTTCATGGTTCTACATTTGCATGTATATCAATCGCGCATTTACAATCATTGTGCTTTACCGCTGCTCCCACATCTTACATACACTTTGATTGCAGTGGCTGCAATTTGAATTTTTGTTTTTTTCTTACTATGCAATCATTGCGTTCTATGTAACCATATTTCTTTGAGGCAGCATGTCGAATAATTTATACTGTATTTCAAAGCTCCATTTTAGCATGGCACCGTGACAAACAGTTCAAGTCCCGTGTCTTAATCTCTGTATTATACATAAATGTGTACTAGAGCATTCCTAGCTGTAAACCTGATGGGATGATTCATCCTTATAGATGTCGGCAAACTGTTTAGTACTATCCATTAATTGCAAAGGTGGTAGAATTTGGATTTGCGCCTGCCAACTGAAATTGCTTGAAAGTTTTTAAAACTCATTCACCAAATTCATTTTGCTCATACGCTGTAATTATGAGATGACTTCTCCTGAGGCATGTTATCAAACAATGCATGTACTAATGCAGTACAGGGGTGGAGTATGCTCAAAAATCTTGTTTGGATGAGCCTTCAATCATAGACTCGGTGCTTTGAGTCCTTACCATGGTTTTTGTTCTCATTTCATGAGATTTCTCGTAACTTTCATTATCTTTTAGAAAAGGCTTATATACTCTTGCCAATGACATCGGTTGGCTCCCCTTGACTTCCTTCAACATTACAAGTGCATCCTACCACTGGTTCAATCCCCGTTTCAACTTTAGGGTCACCTTGCCCATATTTAGGCCTATTTCCTTGTAGCTCTGCCAAAGCGGTTTTTTTGAGCATAACTAACAATACGGACAGAATCCACCCAAAAGGTTTACCATTTCCGATACCCATTTAGCCATACTAGAACGTTTCTCAAAATAGTTAGGGGTTACTTTGGAACAGTATCACCTAAAATTGACTGGTATGCTGCAAATATGCCCAATTAGGCCTGTTTACAAAGCAAGTGTGTGATGTTGCCTTCCTACACACAAAATCTACCTTCAAGGGCTACAAGCATATCACATATGGTCCAAATGCATATCACATTTGGCCCAAATATGCAACCTAAGCACTAGATTGCATCATTAATCTACTCAATCACAAAACCCTCCTTTAACCTTCCTAATATGCAACCTACAACACTGGATTGCATCATTAATCTACTCAATCACAAAACCCTCCTTTAACCTTCCTACACAAGCCTAATACATGAATATATTAGGCCTCTACATGCACCCATCATTCCTAGACTCCAAACCCTGCACTACTAACCCTATCGGCATATCTACCACCCTATTTACACCCATTCCACTGACTTGCAGAGGTTCAATCAGTGGAATGGCAAATTTTGGCATAATTACAACTAAAACCCTCACACCTAGCATTTATCAACCCAGTTACACCAAAATGGCTCTTAAATGTTACAAATTGAATGAAAATCAATCCAATCAACACCAAAGTTCTCTTAAATCATTAGACTATCACTTCCAATTCATCTCATGCCAATAGAAATATGTGTGGATCAGTAACACGACCTGTAGCAACAAATTTGTATGGAAAATAATAGAAATCTAAAGTTTTTATTGTCTTTTGTGCATAAAAATTTGTTCAAAAACCTTACCTCGATGTGTATGAGGCTATTTAACATGTTTCCACCAAATCCCAATGGTCTCCAACATAATTTAAAAAGGTGATCGTTGGTCTTCCCTTAACAAACAAAATTGTCAAAGTTGCCAAGCAACTTCTACATGTATTTTGCAACTACAACTAAAAGACCCTAGATGATACCAAAAAAATTTCAGATGGTCTTTATTGGACCTTATTACATGATTCAAATGACATGACACAACCTAGATGCAAAAATGGCCTATTGAAGGCATATACTCTTGGTGCTCCTGCACTATACTCCCGAGGTGAAAAAGAATCTCAAGTCCCCTCTGAGATCAAGTCTTGGACTATAAATCCATGCTTTAGGATATCTTCCTCTATCATCCATGTGGCATCCTCCAAGGGTAGGCCTTGCCATTTCACCAAGTACTCATGGTAGACTTGTGTCTTCTTCGCTTGGCCTCCTTAGTGTCCAAAATGCATTTAAGCTTCATAGGTTCACTTGGAGGAAGATCTCTAATCCAATCTTAGTCTATCTCTATTGTTGGACCTACATCTTCACCTGCACTCATAGAAGCTTTAAAAGGAAAAATATCAGCAACACTAAAAATAGGTGAGATGGCCACTCCTGGAGAGAGTTCTATCTCATAAGCATTTGCCCCAAACTTGTGGACCACCCTACATGGCCCAATCTTCTTCATCTGCAGCTTAGTATACTTGCCCTTGGGCAACCTCTACTTCTTCAAATGTGTCATCACTAGGTCTCCCACCTTGAATTAAACATCTCTCTTCCTCAAATCTTCGTGTGCCTTATATTTCTCAACACTTTTGTGAAGAGTGTCCCTCACTTGCTGATGTATCTCTTGCATAGCTTCTACAAATGATTCACCCTATGCACTCCTCTTCTCCAAGCCTCTCAAATCCCCTAACTCAAACACACCTCTTGGCTTTAGCGCATACACCACCTCAAATGGACTTTTCCCTATGGTCCTATTGATGGAGTCATTGTAAGCATACTTAGCTTGTGGAAGGATGAGATCCCATTGTTGACCATGTTCCTTTGTAAGGCACCTAAGCAAGTTTCTCAATGACCTATTGACCACTTCGGTCTACCCATGAAGTTCAAATTTGTTCCCAATTTCCTCCATAGTGTCCTCTAAAAGTGACAAATGAACTTGGGATCTATTTTTGAAACTATGGTTAGTGGTAGCCCATGAATTATCACAATCTCTTTGAAAAGCAAACCCGCAATGTTAGATGCATCACTAGTACATTTGCATCGAATAAAATGAGTCATCTTACTAAATCTATCAACCACCACAAACACACTATCAAACCCTCTTTGATTTTTTGGTAGACCCAACACAAATTCCATGCTCAAGGATTCCCATGGCCTATTTGGTATGGGTAAGAATTGATAAAGTCTTGCATTGGAACTAGACCCCTTGGCCCTTTGAAAAATTACACAACTTGATAACTCAAAGATGAACAAATAGTACCAAACTGGTATTAAGAGGGGGGGGGGGGTGAATCAGTACAGACAAAAATTCAGTCCAAAACCAATTTGACAGCAAATACTCCAAATGACTTGCAAACAGTGATACTGGTTGAAACAGAGTGCAACCGGTAAGACCCAGAACAACTAAAACAATCATAAACCGGTTACTCACTAAGTTTTCCTCTTAGCTCAATACTATAGTACCATTACACCCTCATACATGAACAGGCAAACTATCATCAGATCTTCACAATAGTTAATTCAATATGTTTTATAGGCAGGCATAAAACACAAAACCATCATATGCTCAACAGGTAATAACAAAGCATCACAAGATAAAAGCATCTCACATGACACACATATTTTTCACGTGGAAACCCAACTGGGAAAAACCACAGTGGGGATGAATACCCACAAGCTGCTTTTTGAACTCTTTAGAAGTCCGCTTTGTTAGGAGCCTTGTCCGGTTAAAGACATTACAATAGGTTCTGTTAGGAACCGATCCTGTTAGGGATCACCCAGTTAAGGGATGGCTATAATACCCGGTTAAGGGTTAAACCTGGTTAGGGTTACCTTGTTAGAGGATTTTAAGAACTCAATAGCTAAAGGATCTCTAGAGCTCTATAGCTTCCCAGAACTCAATAACTTCGAGTTACCCTGTTAAGGGATTTGTATCAAGCCGGTTAAGGCTACCTTGTTAAGGGATTTTACAACTGTTGAAGTGGTTAAAGATCAACAGGAATTACAATGATCTGGTAACAACACTCAATGCTAATGTAGATCCGTTTTGGCTCCTCTCCACCTTCTGCACATTCACTTTGCAGGTATCTCTTCTCTCCTTTGGTCTGGCAAGAATCACGTATCACTTCCCTTGGATACACACATACAACTTTTGCCAACAACTTTAGAAAGAAACACAACATCGACCTTATAGGAAATAGACAGGTCGATAGCAAAAACCCTAAACACTAAACCTGTTAGGTTAAGCAATTCAAACAGTTCAATCCTGACTGTTGAATCATACTGCATTAAATGCAACAATCTTGAATTGATCTCAAGACATTCTCCATCATCCATTATCCACCAATTTCATGGCAGCTGATAACCCATCATGTGTTATCACCGTTTGATAGACTTCGCACATTCCCAAGGTAGATAGAGATAGTCTTCTTCATGCAAGATCCTTCACGTGCACAGAGCTTACGTGGCAACATGATCTGTTCTCCGTTATACTGCTAACTCATCACACAAAGATCACCAATTGAGTCACACAGGCTTGAGGTACTCCAACCGGAAATCCTAAAGTGGAAACTACCTACCAACCAGTAGTCATACAAAGCTTCCATGTGTTGGTTCCCATAACTACATGTCGGTTCACCTTGACATGCCTATTCATCTAGAACAAATATACTGCTTCACTTTGTCATATATACCGGTTCACACATATGTCAGTTCTCTCTTCTCACATATCACATATGCCAGTTCAATTCACTTCGCATATTGACATCAATGACAACATACAATATCATTATGTCCTCATACCGGTTCACATAATGCCAACAATCTCCCCCTTTGGCATTGATGGCAATATACAAAGATATCTCTTCGCTTCACATCTTCTCCCCCTTTGACAACAATGTCAAAGTGGAGGCACAAGTATCCCTGTTCCATTATGCTGCTCCCCCTGAGGAGTAGCATCCTTCAACACATCAATCAACAAAAATTTGACTATGCAATACTTGACTGATGTGGAACAAATACTTTTAGTTCACCTCCTGAAGGGGTAGTACCCCCAATTCACCTCTTAAATGCACAAATGTAGTCTTTGGGAGAGGCTTGGTGAATATGTCTGCTAACTGCTCCTTACTGGAAATATGTTCCAGTACAATCTTTTTATTCTAAACCTTTTCCCTCAAGAAATGATACTTAAGCTCAAAATGCCTGGTTCTAGAATGTAAAACCGGATTCTTTGAAATATTGATAGCACTTGTGTTATCACAGAATATACTTACTAGTTTAGATACAGGGATTTTGAAGCCATTTAGAACATGCTTCATCCAGATTGTCTAAGTGCAGTTCATGAAGGCTACAACATACTCTGCTTCCACTATAGACTGAGAGATACAACTCTGCTTTTTACTCATCCATGAGACCAGTTTGCCACCAAGAAAGAATGCACCACCGGTTGTGCTTTTCTGATCATCCACATTACCTGCCCAATCAGCATCAGTGAATACTTTCAGATTGACGTCATTGTTGTATGGGTACCACAATCCATAGTCAATTGTTCCCTTCAGATATCTAAGAATCCACTTGACTGCAACCAAGTGGGATTCTCTTGGACTTTTCTGGAACCTTGCAGTAATGCCAACTGCATGTGCAATATCCGGTCTGCTATGCACTACATAATGCAACTTACCAATCATTGATTGGTATTCTTTCTCATCAACTAGTGCAGAATCATCCCCTTTTGACAATTTGCAACCAGTCACCATTGGTGTACCAACTAGTTTTCTATCTTCCATGCTAAAGGTCTTCAACACCTCTTTGATATATTTGGACTGAGTGATAAAGATTCCATCTTTCATCTGTTGGATTTGCAGTCCAATGAAGAACTTAATCTCCCCTATGAGTGACATCTCAAACTCTTTCTTCATCTCATCAGCAAACTCATGACTCATCTTGTCATCTCCACCAAAGATAATGTCATCAACAAAAACCTCACAGATCAGGATCTAATCTCCTTCAGACTTCAAGTAGATATTGCTATCTACACTTGTTCTCTCAAATCCAATCTTCACAAGATGGGAATGTAGGTGCTCATACCATGCCCTAGGTGCTTTCTTTAGACCATATAAGGCTTTATGTAGCCTACATACCATGTCATTGTCTTTAGATAAGGCAAACCCATCTGGGTGCTCAATATACACCTCCTCTTCAAGTACACCATTTAGGAATGCAGATTTTACATCCGTTTGATATACTTTGAACCCTTTAAAAGCTGGATATGCAAGAAGCATACGAACTCCTTCCAATCTGGCTACAGGAGCAAAGGTTTCTCCATAGTGTTCTCCTTCTTCTTGAGCATACCCTTTGCACACCAATCTGACTTTATTCCTAATCACTGTGCCATCCTCATTCAACTTGTTTCTGAACACCCATTTGGTGCCAATGACATTTTTATGCTCTGGTCTGGGTACGAAGGACCATGTACCATTTTTCTCTATCTAGTCAAGTTCCTCTTCCATTGCCTTGATCCAGTCTTCATCTTTATGAGCCTCTTTGAATGATTTAGGCTCAAATTCAGAGATCATACATGATTTTTCTCTGATCTTTCTTCTTGTAAGGATTCCTACATCCTTATCTCCTATGATTTGCTTAGGATCATGATTCAACTTGACATACCAAGGAATGGTCTTTACTGGTTCTTCTTGCTTTTCCTCTTCATCCTCATCTTCATCATTATCAACATTCACCGGTTCAGGAACACTGTTACTGGTACTTGGTTGACTGACAACCGGTTCCCAGAAGGTTACAACCAATTCATTTACAATTTGCTTACTGCCGGTTTCCTTAGTTTTCTCAGAGGATTCATCAACTCTTACATTGATACTTTCCATAATTCTCTGAGTCCTATTGTTGTAACACTTGAGAGCTTTACTTTTGGTTGAATATCCTAGGAATATTCCCTCATCACATTTAGCTTCAAATTTGCCCTGATGTTCACTCCTCTTGACGTAACATTTGCTACCAAATACCCTAAAGTAGCTAACCACAGGTGTCTTACCGGTCCAATACTCATAAGGAGTTTTGTCCTTACCTTTTTTGATGAGTACCCGGTTCATTATGTAGACTGCAGTGCTCACTACTTCTCTCCAAAAGGTGTGAGCAACCTTTCCTTGAATCAACATGGTTCTAGTTGCTTCAACCACAGTCTGGTTATTCCTCTCTGCTAGGCCATTCTGCTATGGAGTCTGGGGGGTAGACAGTTGCCTCTTGATGCCAAATTCTTCACAATACTTGTTGAATTCACCGGAAGTGAATTCCCCTCCTTGATCAATTCTGAGACACTTGATCCTTTTACCGCTTTCCTTCTCCACTAATGCTCTGAAAGCTTTGAATTTTACAAAGGCTTTAGACTTGTCTTTCAAGAATGTGACCCATATCATTCTTGAGCAGTCATCAGTGACAATCATGAAGTACCTATCACCCTGCACACTTCTAGTTTTCATAGGACCACACAAATCAGTATGCACAAGATCAAGCAAGTTGTCAGCAGTGAAAGATTTACCTTTAAAGGTTGAGGAAGACATTTTCCCCAATTGACACTCTCTGCACAAGGTATTGTCCGGTTTGCTTAGCACCGACAACCCTCTAACTGCCTTGATCTTACTAGCCTTCACAATGTTATCAAAGTTTACATGGCAGAGTCTCCTATGCCATATCCAGCTATCATCAAACTTAGCCGTAAGACATGTACTTATATTTGAATTCAGATGAAATAGGTTACCTTTGGTCTGCATGCCGGTGGCCACCAATTCACCATCTTTTCCTTTGATTCTGCAAACTCTATCCTTGAATTCTAGAGTGAGGCCACTATCATTTAGTTGGGCAACACTCAAAAGGTTGTGTCTGGGACCATCAACCCAGTACACATTGTCAGCACTACTCTTTCCATTCAGAGAGATGGACCCTCTGCCTTTGACCATGCATGGTGCATCATTGCCAAAGCGAACGACACCACCATCATACTCCTCCAAGGATAGAAACTTGCTCCGGTCACCTGTCATATGGTGAGAACAGCCACTATCAATGATCCACTCATTGGAATTATCAAACCGGGAGACAAGAGCCTTCTTGTCTGACACATCTTCTTTCATAGCAACAAACACAATATCTTCATTTTCTTCATCCTCTGATTCTTCATCTGTGACACCTTCATCAACTGCCACAAAACAGTTTCTCTGGTTTCCTCCTTTGAATTTCCTGAACCTTTTTGGTTTGTCCTTGTTATCACCATTAGGATAGTTTATAGCAATATGTCTTATCCGGTTATAAGAAAAACATTTCAAAGGTAACTTACCTTTGTATTTACCGCTTCCTTTAGGAAGATTCCTAGCAAGGAGAGCTTCAAATGCCATCAGAATCTCCTCATCATTCATTTCTCTTCTTTGTCTAGGCTCACCACTAGTGCTAGCTTCTTTTCCTTTTCTGGATGGTATAGCAGAGGCTTTAAATGTTGATTCAGTCTTTTGAACACTTCCATCAAAACTATTCAGCTCATAGGTTGTCAACTTGGCTATGATGGAGTCCAATGATACCTTAGTCTTGTCTATTGATCTCAGCTCCTGAATAGCAACAACCCTTATTGCATAGACCGGCAACAGGGATCTCAGGACTTTGCTTACCATAGTGGAATCTTCTATTTTCCCACCTACACTCTTGAATTCTCCAACAACTGTTTTGATCCTTATTCCATACTGCTGAATGGTCTCACCTTCAACCATCCGCATATCTTCAAACTTCCCTCTCAGGCTTTCTTCCTTAGCCTGTTTTACATGTTCATCACCGCCATAGATATTTTCAAGAGCATCCTATACCTCTTTCAGATTTACCTTGTCCTGAACATCAATAAACTCAATGTCAGATAGACTACTAATAAGGGCTTCCATGACTTGCCCATTTTCTTGTATCTGTCTCTTTTGGTCATCGGTGAGAGTACCGGTAGGGACAACATAGACATTCTCAACATAACTCCAGTGTTGAGCACCCATGCTTCTGATGAATATCTTCATCCTACCTTTCCATATACCGAAATTTTCCCTGCTAAACTTTGGACCTTCCCTCTTCATCATTTGACTGGGATCTTTACCTCAAGCAGTTAAGCTTAGAACACAGAGGACCTGGAGGATGCTCTGGTACCAATTGATAACTCAAAGATGAACAAATAGTACCAAATCGGTACTAAGAGGGGGGGGGGGCTGAATCATAACAAACAAAAATACAATCCAAAACCAGTTTGACAGCAAATACTCCAAATGACTGGCAAACAGTGATACTGGTTGAAACAGAGTGCAAACGATAAGACCCAGAACAACTAAAACAATCATAAACCAGTTACTCACTAAGCTTTCCTCTTAGCTCAATACTATAGTACCATTACACCCTCATGCATGAACAGGTAAACTATCATCAGATCTTCACAATAGTTAGTTAAATATGTTTTATAGATAGGCATAAAACACAAAACCATCATATGCTCAACAGGTAATAACAAAGCATCACAAGATAAAAGGATCTCACATGACACACATATTTTTCACCTGGAAACCCAACTGGGAAAAACCACAGTGGGGATAAATACCCACAAGCTGCTTTTTGAACTCTTTAGAAGTTCGCTTTGTTAGGAGCCTTGTCCAGTTAAAGACATTACAATAGGTTATGTTAGGAACCGATCTTGTTAGGGATCACCCGGTTAAGGGATGGCTATAATACTCGGTTAAGGGTTAAACCCGATTAGGGTTACCTTGTTAGAGGATTTTAAGAACTCAATAGCTAAAGGATCTCCAGAGCTCTATAGCTTCCCAAAACTCAATAACTTTGAGTTACCCTGTTAAGGGATTTGTATCAAGCCGGTTAAGGCTACCCTATTAAGGGATTTCACAACTGTTGAAGTGGTTAAAGATCAATAGGAATTACAATGATCTGGTAATAGCACTCATTGCTAATGCAGATCCGTTTTGGCTCCTCTCCACCTTCTGCACATTCACTTTGCAGGTATCTCTTCTCTCCTTTGGTCTGGAAAGAATCACGTATCGCTTCCCTTGGATACACACATACAACTTTTGCCAACAACTTTAGAAAGAAACACAACATCGACCTTATAGGAAACAGACAGGTCGGTAGCGAAAACCCTAAACCCTAAACCTGTTAGGTTAAGCAATTCAAACGGTTCAATCCTGACCGTTGAATCATACTGCATTAAATGCAACAATCTTGAATTGATCTCAAGACATTCTCCATCATCCATTATCCACCAATTTCATGGCGGCTAATAACCCATCACGCGTTATCACCGTTTATCAGACTTCGCACATTCCCAAGGTAGATAGAGATAGTCTTCTTCATGCAAGATCCTTCACGTGCACAAAGCTTACATGGCAACACGATCTATTCTCTGTTATACTTCTAACTCATCACACAAAGATCACTGATTGAGTCACACAGGCTTGAGGTACTCCAACCGGAAATCCTGAAGTGGAAACTACCTACCAACCGGTAGTCATACAAAGCTTCCATGTGTCAGTTCCCATAACTACATGCCGGTTCACCTTGACATTCCTATTCATCTAAAACAAATATACCGCTTCACTTTGGCATATATATCGGTTCACAAATATGTCGGTTCTGTCTTCTCACATATCACATATGCCAGTTCACTTCACTTCACATATTGACATCAATGACAACATAGAATATCATTATGTCCTCATACCAGTTCATATAATGCCAACACAACTCTCCACAAACTTCCTAACATCCACATGGATCGTTAGCCAATGGTAGAGCCTCTTGACTTGCTCCAAGAACTTGCCATATCCAGAATGTCCACTCAAACTACCACAATGCTTCTCTGTTATCAAATTGTCTCTCATAGAGCACTTAGGTACACACAACTGAGCACCTTTGAACAATACTCCATATTGTAACACAAAATCAAGGTATTCACTATGGAAAGCATCTTGAGACTGATTACAAACAACAAACACATCCTTGAAATCATCATCCTCCTTATATATACCTTTGAGTGTATCTATACCCACACTTTGAAGTTGGATCTCCTGCTCAAGGCATCAACAACCTTATTAGCTTGAGCCTTTTTATGCTTGATGGAGAAAGCATAGGCCTGCAAGTACTCTGCCCATTTCATGTGCCTGTGGTTTAGTTTGTCTTGACTATTCAAGAAACTTACGGCATGATTATCGGTGTAGACAATTTATTCCTTTGGCAAAAGGTAATGCCACCGCTTCTTGATGGCTTGCACCATTGCATAGAGTTCTAAATCATAGGATGAATACCTTCTTGTGGCCTCATTATGTTTCTTGCTAAAGAATGCCACCAGCCTCCCTTCTTGACTCAAAACTACCCTAATTGCATAACTTCTTGAATCACACTCAATAGTGAACATCCTGTTGAAGTCAGGCAATGTAAGTATAGGTTGTTGGGCTTCTCTAGTCTTCAAATATTCAAAGCTCTTCCCTTCTTCATTGGTCCATTTAAATATTCTCCTCTTGTCTCCTTTGGTTGTATCAATGATAGGAGAACAAATATGGCTTAAATTCTTTATAAACTTCCTATAGAAACTAGCTAAGCCATGAAAGCTCCTCACCTCTCCAACTAACCTAGGAGTTGGCTAACTAAGTCTGGCTTTTACCTTTGAGGGATCCATCTTTAATGGCCCCTTAGATATGAAAAAGCCAAGGTATACAAGTTCTTCCTTCACAAACTAACACTTCTTGAGATTGATCACCAGCTTCTCCTTATTCAACCTTTTCAAGACCATGTTCAAGTGCTAGAAATTCTCCTCTTTAGTTTTAAAAAAAATAGTATATCATCAAGATAAACATCCACAAACTTACCTATAAAGGGCTTCAAGACCTCATTCATCAATCTCATAAAGATGTTTGGTGCATTTGAGTTTCCAAAGGGCATCACAAGCCATTTATACAAGCCTTCATTTGCCTTGAAAGTTGTCTTCCACTCATTCCCTTCTCTGATCCTAATTTGATGGTAGCCACTTTTAAGGTCTATTTTTGAGAAGTAGCATGCTCCTCAAAGACAATCTATTGTCTTCCATCTTTGGTATGGGGAACTGGTACCTTATGGTGATTTTATTGATGTCCCTTGAATAGGTGTGCATCCTCCATTCTCCTCCCTTCTTGGGTGCTATCATTGTGGGGACAACACATGGGCTTAAACTCTCTCTCATCAGACCCTTATCTAGCAGTTCTTAGATTTTCCTTTTTATCTCCTCATTTTGTTTGGGAGTCATCTTATATGCAGCCTTATTTGGCAAAGTGGCACCTAGTATAAGATAAATATGGTGACTCGCATCTCTCATAAGCGGTAAAGTATTGGGAAGCTCATCAATAACTATATCCTTATACTGATCTAACAGAGTCTCCACCTCCTTAGGCACATCATCCACATAGGTTGCAGTCAAAGTTGTTTTTGATCTGATTAGGACAACATATCCCTATCTTCATCCTTCCTTCAAGGTTTTCATGAACTCCTTCTCTCCAATCACCATGACACTAGATCCAATCTACTTGCCCAAGTCTTCATCTTGAAGTGGTGTCAATGTAAATGACTTCCCATCCTTTTCTATCTCATAGGCATTCATGTGTCCATCATGTTTATCTCTCTTGTCATACTGCCATGGCCACCCTAGGACTAGGTGACAAACATCCATTAGAATGATGTCACATAGAACCTTATCTTTGTATCCTCCAATATTAAACTCTACCCATATTTGTTGGTAATAAAATGACCTTTAAATGTCTTCTTTTTATCAAAAATGTGAAATACTTTGATAAATCATGTTTGAAAAAATGAAATAAAACATTTCTATTTATATGAGATTGTTAAGTGTAAAAAAAAATATTTTCACATCAGCTAGGGTTCGTACGAACGTCTGCTGTTAAAAAATGTCATGTTCATACAAACCAGTTAGTTATGTGGTTGTTTGTGCCTACGTTGTTCAAGCAAATTACCTAGGGTTTGAGCGAACCCCCTTCGTATGAACCCATGTTCACGCGAACACATTTTGTTTACATGTCTCCCCTAATCTCTTCAAACTTTTGAGAAATTTTGTCCTTGAAACCTTTGGTTCAAGGCTCAAATGAAATAATCTTGACAACCCAAAAATGTAGGACGTTAGTGCTCGAAGCAAGCTTTCCAATGACTATAATTAAATAATTTTGTGAGTTTATTATAATCTTGTTTTTATAATTTTACAAAATATTGGTTTTTCATTGAACATGAACTTCTTTGTTCAACGCATTGTGAAAAATACTAAACTAATTCAAAAAAATATGAAAAATATCTATGCACTACATATTGATGTCTTCTTTCTAACCCAAAAAAGAATTTTGATATATATAAAAACAATTATGTGTTCAAACATACACCTATGTTTAAGTTATAATTAGGTCTAACTTAAAAACTTAACAAAATGAAAACTATTCAACATATCACTATCAAACCAACTACATGCACTCGATATTGATGTTACAAACCAAAATTCGAAAGAATTGAGTTTTTATCATTTATGGAAAAAAAAAATGCATTTTGGAATGCACATCACTCTTAAAAATGATGTTTGCTGTAAAAAACTACTTTTTGAGGGAGATGCAAAAATCAAAAAAAAATTCTTCAAACAAATTTGAAAAAAATATATTTAGAATTTTCAGACAAGATGTTACAAATCACTAATTTACATCATCTTCAAATTCTTAATAGTTTAAAATTTATAAGTGTCGGAAAGTGAATATTTTTTAAAACTATTCATCTTAGTGTCAAAGTAGGCAAAAAAGTGGGAACTATTATTGTGAGTTCACCCCTAAGTTACTAATATCACCCACAAAGGAGGGAATGCAAAGACCATGCCAACTCTTTCTCATGAGATTATCCCATTCTGAAAACCTATAATATTTCCCAACATGCTTGAGATTCCTGTTGTTAACTACTTCTACTATGGTTGCTTCAATCTTGTTAAGCAGCCTATCAACACATAATTTTGTCTCTTTGAAAATTATTTTGTTTCTCTCCTTTTGAATCTCCCAGACCATTATTGAGGGTGTCAACCTCCTTTAATGGTTTAATAACTAAGCCCTTAAAGCTATAAATCAGATATTACACATCTATACTAAGTAGCTATCAGACTCATTATGGAGGTTCATTTAACTTATCAACCTAGAGATGTGAACTTGAAATGGGTCAACACTCTATATGCACTAAGACTCCGTTATGGCCATCATGACTTGAGCAAAGAACAATGCTGGAATTGAAATGCTGTAAATAACTAATGAAGGAAACTGAAATTAAATTAACAACCAATCTGAACATGCAAATCTTAAACTAACACAAACTACAAGAATGAAATTCCAAACAAACAAACAAGAAACTACTCTGGTTGCTTTGGCTAGAAGAATAGACACAGGGTAGAGCTCTATGACTATAGGAATAGTCAATTGTTGGAAGGATACTAACTACTGATTGAAGAATAACTATTAAGCCAATTGAATATAGTTCTCACCAAGTGGGATCCCTTGAGTGAGACTTCCAAGATTAACACAAATGTTGAAAACTCGGAATATCATTTTATTCATCAAAACAGAAGTACATAAGATATGACGGCATGCTCTTAAATTGTATTCCAAAGCTAAAAGTAAACTTACAACATCAAAATGTTCAACCTCCTACAAAAGATCATCTAAACATTATTTATAAAAGAAAAACTACCAACTATCCTAACTAACTAGGCAACCAGCTCCACAACATAAGGATGGCGCCATTTATTGAAAGCATAAAAAGAAGAAAGGAAAGCTCATGCATGCACTTAGCCAAGTCAGATAGGACTTTCTCAATGGAGATATAGCACAACATGCCCCTAAATAGACTCAACTGATTGTACATGATTGATTAAGAAGGTAGTTGTAGCATTAAGTAGAGAAAGCTCCTCTATGTTGGTTACTCCTTGACTTCTTCAACAAACGGCCAGCTAGTAAGAGTCATGCTCCTTGTTGCAAGATTCATTATAACACCATTTTCTTAGTACAAAATTGCAAACCATGTTAGCACATACAAACGACCACATTTCCCAAATCATCTTGAAACAACATTCTTTTCAACACATGCACATTTAATAGATAATTACATAGCATATGCATTAGTACCATGAATTACTTCAAGGTTAAACTTAACCTCAAAAGGTAATAGTTTCTAAGGAAATAGAATAGTAAATAGTAAAATCAGAGTATCAAAGTCTAAAGTATCATCATGAACAACATAATAAATCCTTAGAAAACAGGACTATAAACTTGTCTCATGAGAGGGGTTGTTGATCCATAAAGCTCCAAAAAGACTTGATTTCTTTAGAGATGGCCAAGCAAAAAACCATTGCAAAATACTTGAATGCATGGTAGTAGAACACTCTAGTTTGTTAATGAGCCAATTCCAATATTTATGGGAGAAAGAGCATGTTAAGAGAAGATGATCAAAATCTTGTTCTGCCTCTTTGCATATAACACACCATGACGGGCATTGAAAGCCAATTTTCTTAAAGTAGTTAGAGGTTAAGATCCTTTTTTGCATGGAAGCCCATGCAAAATCCCATGCTTTAGGTAGGCATAACTTATCCCAACAAAGGGAAATGGGCATGGAATCTTTGATGTGTTGTGCCTTCTTTTATATTGCTTGGAACTCATCTTTAGAATTATATTGCCCATTGTTTTACTTTTTCCAAATTATTCTATCACTTCCTTCTCAAAATAATAGAGTCCTAAAAGCCAAAATATTTTTCAACATCTCTCAAACTTCCTTTCTCATATGAGCTGAAAAAACTTTCCATCTCCATTCAAGAGGCAAGGAGGAGGTATCCATCTCTACATAGCTAAAACAGTTTGGCCCCCACATTTGGATGAAGAGGCCCTTGAAAGCACCGGTATCCTTTAACCTATCTATTGGAGGATAACCACCCCATGAGTCCTCCCAGAATAGGGCCATTCTACCATCAAATACATCCCAGGAGACATGTTGTAGAAGCACACTCCTTCTCTTCATGATGAAATTCCAAATTCTGGATCCTTTCAAAGGATTAGAGATTATAAAGATATCTTCATTATTTCCAGAGTTCAGGTATTTTTCCTGAATGATTCTAACCCATTTCAAGTTTGGCTATGAGTAGATTCTCCAATCTAGTTTTGCTCCTAGAGCCTGATTTTGCCAAATCATATTCCTGAGGCCTAAACCCCCATCTTGCTTTGATCCGCATATTTTGTCCTAGGATATCAAGGCTATTTTTTTTCTTTTCTAAGAGACCTTGCTAGTAGAATATTATCAAAAGATGTATTATTTTTTTGTTGGTTATTGCTAAGAGGTCAAGGCAAGACACATTTAGATGGGCAAAGCTGATAAGATTGATTTTAGAAGAACAAATCTTCTCGCCCAAGAGAGCCATTTCCCTTTCTAAATAGATAATCTCTTTTCCATTTTTTCACAGAGGGGTTCCCATAATTTTGAGTTCCAAATGCCTTTGTCAAGAGGAATCCTAAGATAAGAGCATGGTAACTTTCCTTTCTTGAACCTTAGACTGTATGTAATTAAAATTTCTTTTCTGTGATCCAAATTAAAGAAAAAGATATTGAATTTTTAATTGCTTACCTCTTGGATATAATCTTTCTCATAATGTTTGAGCATCAACTTAAACTCCCTTGCTTCCTTTCACTTCCCAAACCCAACAGAAGGGTATCATCTACAAATTGTTTATGTGTGCAAGGCTTCACTCCAATAGTAATCTAAATACCAGCAATCTTTCCTTGTCTTCTTGAATCCAAAATGCTCCTCCCCAAAGGCTCAGGCATAATTATGAGTAGGAAAGGGGACAAAGGGTCACCTTGTCTCAAATCTTTGGAGGTCTCAAAAAAACCTTCAAGTGTTCCATTCATAATTACTTAGAATCTCAGAGTTGATATACAAAAGAAGATCCAATCAATCCATCTTTTGCTAAAACCAATTGTCTCCTAGCATTTACACAGAAAGTGCTAGTCTGCTTTATCATATGCCTTCTTCATGTCTAGTTTGATGATCATGCTTGGTCTCTTTTGATTATGGATTGAGTGAATCGCTTCTTGGGCTACGATTATACCATCTAGAATTGATCTTCCTAGGATGAAACCAGTTTTCTCATTTGAAATGATGCTTGGGAGCACCTTCTTGAGTCTATTGGTCATGACCTTAGCTAGAAGCTTGTATATCATGTTGCATAAATAGATAGGTCTAAATTCTTCCCACATCACTACATTCTCTTTTTTTGGGATAAGAGCCAAATATGTGTTATTGATTTCCTTTAGAAAACTCCCTACCTTCTGGGCTGCTAGTATAGCTTCAACCACATCATCTCCAATGATGCTCCAACACTTTTGGTAGAAACCAGCCGAGAAACCATCCAGGCCTGGGGCCTTATCCATTTGGAACTGAGAGAGAGCCACTTCAACTTTTGTCCTAGAAATCCTTTCATCGAGCATGTTATTTTTATCTTTCGAGACCAAGTTGAGAATGAAAAGTGAACATTTTCTCTGACAGACCAAATCCAAACCCTCCAAATTATTGAGGATGTTATTAAAATACTCCACTTCACTCTCTACAATCAAGGCATGATCTTCCAGGATTATTCCATTTCCTATCTTTATTCTTGTAACTTTGTTCACTACCCTCCTTTGCTTTACTGATTTATGAAAAAATAATTATATTTGTATCTCCATCCTCAAGCTAGGCTTCCCTAGAATTCTGCTTCTAGTAGATCTCTTCTTTAGCTAAAATGTCCTCATAACCCTATAGGATTTTCTTTTCAAGGATAAAGCCCTCCCTATCCATCCCATCCTAGAGTACTTGCTCATTCAAGGCTGCCATATCATGTTATATTTCTCTTTTTCTGAGAAAATGTTCTTGAAAATCTCTTTATTCCATTGTAATAGCTCGTGCTTGGTTTCTTTTAGTTTGGAGACTAGGCAAAAGAACTTAGACCTTGAGAATTGCTCCTCGTTCCACCATTCTTGAAGATTTGTGAGAAATTCCTTATGTTTTAACCACATAAACTCGAACTTAAACGGTGACCATCTAGGTTTCTTATCTCCTAGAATCTCTAGTAATATTGGAAAATGATCAGATACCGACCAAGGTTGCATAGAAGCTTTCATAACATAGGGAAGGGTGGATAGGTCCCCTTTTATGAAGAATCTATCTATTTTTTCTGCAATAAGGCTAACGCCAAGCCTACGATTATTCCGGGTGAATTCATTACTTCCAGTCTCAATTTCCAGTAAATTGTTCTTGCAAACCAAGTTTTTAAAGTCATTTTATATATTTTAATTCCTATTATGTTATAATTTTAATAAAATTTGACAAATAGATAATTATTAAAATGAAATCCCTAAAAAATAATTTTTTTAATATGTATCTCTTTAAATTATCATTCTCAACTAATGTCTATATGGGGTTTGAGAATAATCACATAAGCTTTAGATCAACTAAACATGTACATTAATTTGAATAAATATTATCTACACATAATCTCATACAATCACTTTTTTATTTAATTATATAAGTAGAAATAAATAAATATTAGCTCATTTACAATTTTGAGTAATCTATTGCATACATTTGATATAATTTTTTTTTATGTTCATGGGTCATCACTCAAAATTCATTGTTAAAGATTACATAAACTTGCCAATTAAACTATGTTGAATGTAAACAATGGCATCTATATAGTTCATTGTATTTTATCATGAGGTCCTTAGAGTTTTTCCTTAATATTGGTCTTGATGAAAATGAGAGACTATAGATTGTAAGGAATTCACAATAATTTATCTCTTTATACAATGGCCTTATTTATTAGAGTAACAAAGGCATAACAACAATTGCCTTACTTGTGTGGATTGCAAATAGGCATAACAGTGGCATCATTAATAATTATGTTCAAATTACGCTTGAAAGTAGCATTTTCCTTTATTGTTGTTGCATCCTTATTATGTGTTGCAAAACAATGCATAATAAGTGCCCTCTAGTGGCGAGGAGTTGCCTTCATAGTATTGTAATAAACATATTTGTTGTAGTTCTTCATTATTATAATTTTAAAGTATTGTTATTTTAAAATTATATTATTGTAATTATAGTTATGCAATATTAATTAGAATTCTCACTTCAACAAAATAAAATTAAAGACTAATATAATATAAAAATTATAGTAAAATATTTTTTTTTTAGACATAATACTAATTGAATTAAAATCTTTATATAATTATAATTATAATAATAAATTAATATTAAATTTAATGATTAATTATTAATTTAAAATTATATAATTTTAATTATATTTATGCAATATTAATTATAACTAATCTTAATAAAATAACTAGTAATAATTATAAAATTGTATAATATATGACTTTTTAATGATGAAATGAAAAATATTTAAATTTAGATTAAAAGTTATTAAATTATTTGGTATATATTAAAATGATAATAAAAGAAATTATGATTTTCAAAAGGTATTAAGAAATAAAATGATATATATATATATATATATATATATATATATATATATATATATATATATATATAACATACAATAATTGAATTTTTTTAATAAAAATGAAATAGTTAATTTTTAAAATTAATTTAGCTTAAATAGTTAATTTTTTAAATTAATTTAGCTTAAATAGTATTCATCAAATCCTCTAAAGTAAAAAAATCATTTTATTTATAATATTATAAATAAAAAATTAAAAAATGATTTAAAATAGACATTTCCTTTTAAAAATATAAAAAATCCAAAAAAATAATCTAAAAAATCTCATTTTTAAAAATTTACTTATAAAAATATAAATCTGAACAAGGATTATTTAAAAAACAAAAGTAATAATCAGTTTTGATACAAACAATAAATTATAAAAGAAAATAAACACTTAACAAATCAACTATGGATATTTTGCATCATGTCGTTTTGCCCCTTTGGAATTCCCTCACAAACCAAGCTTTTCGAAGTTTCATTGATTTCGTCAATTTTTTATGATGATAACGCGGAATTTGCTCTGCACAATGGTCATTGTATAATGATTATATCTGCACACGACTACGAATGAGAAACTTAATGTATTATTATAAAAGAAAATAAACATTTTTAAGATTTAGTTTAGGTTTATTTAATAACATGAATATATAAGTATATTTAATTAAGATAATCATTTATATGATATGTTGCAAATAATTAATATTTTAAAATAATAACTATTGGAAATATATAAATCAATGGTACTTAAATCTAAATGAAAATATTAGACTCAAATATGAGTTTAGATTAGAAAGATAATATGCTAGTCTATTATTTTTAGTGGGGCTAGAATATTAACTTTTTCTATGTGGAAGGTTGCGTTTACAATTGCAAAAATGTCATGTTCCTACATATTTGATTTCCTTATTAATTAGATTCTATAACTTGCATCACCTAATTTATGTTTGGTCTTTCTCCCTTTTTATTATATAAAGACTAAAGCTATTTATGAAAACCATGGTAGGGATAACATCATGTTGCTACAAAATATGTTGTCCAAGATCAGCCCATTAAAATATATCCAAAAGATTCTTGTAGTCTAAAAAAACACTTATCTTCTTAGAATTATTTTGTAGATCTAAATTCCTTTTATTAAATCAATTCACATATTTTTTTATTAAGATACGCATGGTTTTGAAAGGACCCATAACCTTTTGCATTAAGATAAATGGCATTAGGCACAACAAGACAAATGAACAACAAAAAAAGATAGCAACAAAACTACAATGGACACAACCAGGTACAACAAAGAGAAACCAAAACGAACAATAAAAACAACTAGTTGCTACAATGAGAAACCCAACCGATATTAGGGTGGTTTAGAGAAGTGGTCTATAGATTTCTAGTTAATTTTAGAGTTAGGGTTCTTCTTCCACAAACTTCTTTTCTTGAGAAAAGGAGACTCTAAAGAGACATAATAAAAATTTAGAATATGAGGGGTCCTTCTACTATCCATCATTTACTACTCCATGCTATTAATAAAAGATAGATATGTCTCTCCCAAGAAAATTTTCTTATGACTATCCAAAGAACCTTTGATTGACTCCTTATGCATCTTGTTTTTGATAAAGGAAAAAATGGGTTTTATAGGGACCCAAAACCACAAACTTTAAAAACCATAAAAATATTCAAATGATGTCCACTAAAATAGAAAGGTTGCCTAATAGACAAAAGGACAGCAACGATAAAGCAAAAGACAAAAAAAGGTCGAAGCAAGACTAACCAAACACAACTAATCTAAAGACTTTATAGTTTCAACAATTTCAGCTTCAAGGTTGTTCATCTCTTGAGCCACCTTCTTCAGTTCCTGAATCTCTTGAATTGAGGAATCCACTTTTCTCTTCAGGTTGGCTCTTGTCCTCTTGGAGGGGCATGAATTTGTTGGCAGTGGGCTAGCGTCCCTCGTGGGGATTTGCGACATGGTAAATAACAACCTCCTATGGATTCTATAAGTGTAGTGGCTATATTGGGCATTGACAGGTCAATCTTTTGGTGCAATGGCAACCCACACTTGTAACAAGTGGTATTAGAGCTTTGTCATAGGTTCGAATCACGTAGACCGCAATGAGTGACGTTGGGAGGGGGATTGTTGGCAATGGGCGAGCATCCCTCCCGAGGATTCATGACATGGTTTAACAGCCTCCTTTGGATTCTATAAGTCTAGTGGTTCTATTGGGCATTGACAGTTCGATCTTTTGGTGCAACAACAACCCACACTTGCAACAAAATCCTCTTTCTGACTTTTGTCCTTATCAGCTTCCAGATCCACGAACAAAGTTCCTTGCTGGGGTTTTTCCAACTTATCTACCAAGGTGCTCATAGAAGTGGCAGAATTCTTCACAATTTTGTAGCTTTACTTCATGACATTGTACCTCGAATTTTGCCAATTTCCCCTTCCAGATGCTTTACCTTATTCTCATTTTCCCTCTTCATCTTGTCCATGAGCTCAATAGTTCTTTGAAGGCATTCAACCATCAACATTTTCTCTTATTTGATCCACACAACTCCAGCAGCATTTTGAGACACCCCTTTGGTAACCATTTCCTCCAATTTACTAGAAACCACCCTGTTCTTAATGTTTAGGTCCTTAATTTCATGAAAGACCCACTTAATAACCCTGAAGAAATCCATAGCACCATTTCTAGCTATTGTCAAAATGTCAACAGGGAAGTCCTAGTCCGGTTTGAAGTAGTGATCTTCTGGCCTGAGGTCTCTAGGGAATCTGAGCCTATTTTCCCTGTTAATGGTAGGGTAAGAGCTGAATGAGCCATCATAGGGATCTTGGTAAGAAAGGGAATCCTCTGGCGAAACCTCTGAATAAGAGACCATCTTATTTTTGGGAGGGGCCTTCTCCTTAGTTTTATCTTTTTGAGAAGAGCCAACAAGGGTTTTCATAGAAGATGCTTTTTTGACCAAAGGATTGTTCTAAGGGGTTTTCTTAGATACATTCTTAGAGGGAGGGGACTCTACCTCTTCCCAATCAGTATCCAAATCATCATTGCCTTCAGACATACTAGAATCAGTATTGTATCCTTCTGAGGTCGGGGCCGAAATGGGGTTGGAAGGGGCCAACATGTTTTGAAAATGCTCGTGAATTAACTGAATGATGCCAGCATGCAAGACAGGATACTTCCTAGGGTTGTTTTGATGTTCCTATATACAATGTTTCAGAGAACAAAACAAGTAAAAGGAGAAAGAAACCCTAACCTTGTGTCGAATATGATTAAGGAGGGTGAAATGGTAGCCGTAGACTCTAGTAAATCTGTCATCTACCATGATGTATCCCATGATGACTCTGAGCACCTTCCTCCATAACTTCTTAATCTTTCCAGCATCAAAGTAACTGTTTGAGATTTTGACAAGTTCCTCCCTTTCCTAATCAGATTTCAAGAATTTGATGACAGCTTCATCCAAAAACTTTATGTTGTGGAAGAATTTCACCCCCTCTGTAGAAAGCCTAGTAACTTCCCCTATAAGATTCTCGTCAATTTTAACCAACCTTCTAGAGAGAACAATTCCGTCTTCCATCCAATTTTGGTAGAATACTTAATAGTTTCTGGGTTAGCACCATGGAGATTCTCCAAGAAAGGACTCAACCTTTCCCTCTCAATTTTCCTTCAGACCTTCAAGTTTTTCTTATGCTTTTCATGGTTTTTTGGCTCCATTCTCTTTCTGCTTCCCCCCATCTTCTCACAAACTTTCCTTATGTTGGTAGCCAAACAAATTAGCTAAGCAGAGTGCCAATAGTGATACCAATGCACCCACAATACGTGCCAGCTCTTGCCACCTGTAGAAGTAATAAATTTGCCACCACCGTATCGAATAATGATACAATACCCATTTGAAATCTGCTTAATCATTATTACAATTGGCAAGTTTCCCATGAAGAACATAATAGTTTAGTAAGGCTCTAACATCAGCTTCCATCTCATTATAGGCTTGCCACGTCTTATGGCCTTTAAGCTTGACCCTCTTATTGGTGAAATAATAAGCCATTGTATTAACTTCCCTATATGCATGGGAAATTCTAACTTTTTCAGAGTTTGATAAAAGATGTTTAGCTTCATCAATCCAGATTTAAATTGTCCATGAAGGGGAAGAGTTACCTAGTAGGTACTCAATAATTTTGTTTGAGTCACTCTCAATCCATATGTTTTTGGCATTCATTCTAATTGCCTGATCGATTACTTGGAAGGCTCCTATAGCTTCGGCTATGTGATTAGTTTGTGAGCCCAAGGAGAGTGCCACAGTCGAAACAAAGTTGCCATTATGATCTCTTAACACTCCCCCACTCCTAGTTGGATTTCCCTTAGCCGACCCATCAAAATTATCTTTTATCCAACCCCTTGGGGGGTGAGACCAACAAACACCTTCACAATTATTTTTTGATGGTCTAGAGGTTTTAGAAATATCATTTTTTATATGCCATTAATTTTCCATCATGATATCATAGGAAGAGAAAACCACCATCTCTGTTTTATCCAAGTTAGCAGGGATACTATTAGTATTTTCCATAATAAGCCTATAAATTATCTCATACACAACATTCTCTGGAGCCTCCTTATCTAGGAACACTCTATTATTTCATTCCTTCTACACTCCCTAAACAACATGGGGGAAGGTTAAAGACCATAAACTGCGAATAGTGGGACTCAAAGAAGGGGACTTCCATTGAATAGAAAGGTCCTCTATCAAACCAGGAAACACCCAATATAAGTTCCATAGAGAAAACAATATTCCCTACATACAAGCCACATACTAACAATGGATGAAAAGATGATATTCGTTTCTGCATCTTCCTTGCATAAGTAGCATCGATTAGGGGTCTAGAAACCACACTTACAAATGTTATCAATCATGAGCACTTTATTCTGGAGAAGAATCCAAAATAATATATTGACCCTAGGAATGAGGTGCTTGATCCAAGCTTTAGCCCAGAAAGGAGGGGGAGCTAAAGAAAACTACAACAATGAAATAGCCAAAGAGACCGAGAAGCTGTGACATAGGTTTGGCATCCAGACTAAAAGATCATCTTGTTGATTCAACCAAATTTTAAAAGCCATCAAGGAATATTGAATTGACACAAGATCCTTGTTGATCTGGTAGAGATCAACCCAATCACCATTCCTCCAATTATCTCTAACATAGGATCCATATAAGGTCTTACAGGTATTAACCCACATATTGAAGCTTTCATAGGAAATTAAGGGCTCCTTCAAAATCCACCCATCTTCCCCAAACTTGGCCTAATTACCACTTTTTTATACTCCAACCTATACCCATGTCAATGGTTTTTCTTCCTCTAATCATATCATTCTAGAAAGCTGACCCATGAGGCAGAATAATAGATTCAAGAAAGGGTTTAATAGATCCATTATTGCCCAAATATTTACTCCTTAAAATACTATTCATTTCACCATTAGAGGAGAAATTTCTCCAAATTTTATTGGTAATGACAACCCTGTGAATGGTTTTAATTCTCCTTAGACCCAATCATCCAAAAAAATTTACTCTATAGATAAACCACCAGCCGGCATTCTTTTTCTATCTTCGACCTCGAACCACAATTTTTTTTTGAATCTTTTCAATAGTCTTCGCATGTCTAGATGGAATTTTAAAGATACTTAAAGAATGGACTAGAAGATTCTGAAGAGTAGCTTTGAGGAGTTGAATTTTACATGCTTAACTGAGAAGAGCACCATTCCAACCTGCTAACTTTTTGATGAACCTATCAATCAGCGAATTCTAGAAGGACTCAGGGGGCTCAGGACCCAGGGGAAAGCCAAGATATATAGATGGAAGAGCCTATATCCTACATCCAATAATTTTTTCCATTTTATTATGTTTGGATTCCGGAGTGATGAAGGAGAATAAAGAGCTTTTTGGTCTATTCACCATCTGACCAAACACCACCTCATAATCATCTAGAGCCTTTTTCAAATTCCTCACTTCAACCACTGTATATTTCCCCATCAAAATGGTATCATCCATGAACTACTGGTGGGAGCAGACAAAATTACTAGAAGAAGGTCTCAACCCCACTAGGGAGCCCTTCTTGACCATTCATTTCAAGTTCCTACCAAGACATTCTTCCATGATAGTAAACAAAATAGGGGAGATGGAGTCACCCTGTCTAATACCTCTAGAATTATTAAAGAAATGAGAAGGAGACCCATTCACAATGATGGAAATGGTTGTCATTGAAATGAGTTGACCAATCAACTAAAGGACTCTGTAGAAGAATCCAACGGCCTTCAAAATTTTAAGTAAGAAGTCCAAGTCAACATGATCATAAGCTTTTGATATGTCTAGCTTAAGAAGAAATCCCTTATTCTTGGATTCCATGAGAGAATGAATATTTTCATGGACATTTATAATAGAATCAAGGATCTTCCTGCAAGGAATGAATCCATTTTTCTATGGAGAGATAAGGGAGGGAAAAATAATCAACAATCTTGAGGTCAAAACATTAGGAATAATTTTGTAAAAAGAGTTGCAGAGGCTTATAGGCCTGAACGCTTCAAAATCCACAGCTCCCAGGCGTTTAGGGATTAGGACCAGGAAAGTAGCATTTAACTCTTTGAGAAGGCATCTTGATCCAAATAACTCCTTAACAACATTCACTACTTCATCAACCACAATCTCCTAGAACCATTGGAAAAAGAACATAGGAAACCCATTAGGTCCTAGAGCTTTATTATCTTCAAAAGAGAAGACAACTTTCTTGATCTCTTCCCTGGATGGAATAGTTGTCAGCATCTTATTGTCTTCTTCTTTCACTATTCGAGGGATGGCCTCTAATAAATAATCTTGAATTTACTGATTGACTCCATTATTAGATGCTAGAAGATTGCTAAAGAAAAGGACAACATTTATGCTTATATCTTCATCCTTCTCAAATCAATTACCATTGTCCACTATGTGAGAGATTCTATTTGTTGCACTATGTTTTAGCCTTTTCATGTGAAAGTATCTTGTATTTTTGTCCCAAGCTGAAATCCAAATAGCTCTTGATCTTTGCTTCCAAAATTCTTCCTCTTTAGATATTATATCATGCATCTTCACGAGTAGCTCATTCTCCTTCTCTTTGTAATCAATGTTGTATCTCTCTAGCTGGATTTTTTCTTGTATAACCTTGATTTCAAGTTTTAGCTCAGACTTGATACCAAAAATATTTCCAATGGTTTCTTTATTCCATCTTCTAACCTTTTTTTTTACTTCCCTCAACCTTTTGGAAACCTTGAACATAGTTGTTTTAGAAATAGGGATATTCCACCATTTCCTAACTTCCTCAAGGAGTTTAGGGTGGCAAAGCAACATGCATTCAAATCTAAAGGAGAAATTCCTTTTAGCTAAGATCATATCTGCCACAAAAATAATTAGAAAGTGATCAAAACCTACCCTAGAGAGGGCCTTTAAGGATCAAAAATAATTTAAGAACCAAAGATCAGAAATTAGAGTTCTATCCAATCTTAGTTGAATCAAATCCTTACCAATCCTATTTTACCATGTATAGGAAGCTCCTTGCAAATCTATATCAGTCAATGCCTAGTTATTAATGAAGTCTAGAAGATTCATTATAATTTCTAGATTGACCTGGGATCCAACAAATTTCTCATTATCTTGGAGAGAGGTATTGCAATCTCCCATAAAAACTAGTCTTCATTAATAAATTTTCTATGAAAGCCAGCAAGCTCTTGCCAAAATATCTTTTTGGATCCTTACCCATTAGGGGCATAGATGTTGGAATGAATCCAGCAAAAAATGTCTCTGATATGGGTAAATTTGGTGGCCACATGTTTGGTACTTTCAAACAACGACTCTCCTTTAATAAAGTTCAGATTCCAAAAGGTATAAATTCCCCCCAAGGCACCTTCAAAGATATTTCCATGAACCCCGCAAAACATAAACATTTTAATCTTTTCCACTCTATCTTTAGGCATTTTAGTTTCTTACAATAGTAAAATGTCCATCTTATGGTCCCTAACAAAATTATGCAAAAGATCCTACTTATGGGGGCTATTCAATCCCCTTATATTCCATGACATAATCTTCATATCTTACCAAGTGATTGGATTCTATAAATCTCAGGAATGGTTTTTCAAATACCGTCTGCTATATCTTGAAAGCTTCCTTGCTCCCTATTCCATCTTGAAGGTCTTCTTCCTTGACTACCCTTTGTGGCCCCATAATTTTCCTTACCTCTAGAGATGGTAGAGACCCTTAACGGTGTGCTCTACTATTTCTTTTTCTTTTTCTCTTTGTTGGAAAGGGATATCTCATCATCTTTATCAAAATATTCTTGATTAAAGTTCTCTTTTCCTTGCTCCCAGTTTCTGACTTGAAGCCCCTTCTGAGACAAAGGAAGGGTCTATTGGCATTATGGATGAATTTATTATGTGTTGCATTGATATTTTGTCATTGATGTCAACACTAGTTGTCATATGCCACTGCAAAGCTGTTTGTTGCTGCCCTAAGGTCGGCTGCGAGGTCGTCTTCTTCTACCTAAGGTCGGTTGTTGCTGTAGTCTAGCCCCCTATTCGATCCCCTATTGAGGCTACTCTGCTTGGTGCTGCGAACGGGGGCTCTGTGGGGGTTTCTCATGTCGCTAATATGGAGGATGGTGTTCCAGTGCATCTGGCACCCTCTGTTGTTGATCGGGTTGCCTATGGCTTGGGGCATGTGGCTATTACTGTGTGGAAACCCTAGGCTTTCAAGGTGTCTACTGATACTGAAAAGGAGATCATCCACAACTCCACTGTGTTTGAATCTCATAGTCTGATTTGCAGGTTTTGGAGCTTTTGGCCAAGCCTTCCTCAGCTGCACACTTGGATTTTCCAAAGCTGGGAAGTAATCTTAAAGGGTTCAATTAACATTTTTCCTTTAGCCAAGGGTTTTATCATTGCTAAATTTGAACTTGCAGAGGATAGATTGAAAATTTTATGCAATAATCCTTTCAGCTGGGAGGACAAATTTGTTTTGATGGTTAAACCCTGGTTCTCATATTTTAACCCTTATACTGACTCTTTTAATGAGATTCCTATCTGGGTTAGGCTCCCTAACCTTCCCCTTCATCTTTGGATGAACTCTTTGCTAGAGGAAGTGGGGGAGGCTTTAGGCGAATTCCTAATGATTGATAAGGATTCTTACCATATTTATCATTCTACTTATGCTCGGATTTTGGTTAACATTTATGTTTCTAAAGGGCTCCCAGCTGAGATAGAGATTGAATGTTCCTTGGGATCTTGGGTCTAACTGCTCGAATTTGAGGTTATCCCCTTTAGATGTCGAAAGTTCTTCCAGACTGGGCATTTTGTTGCACAGTGTGAAACAAATAAAAAAAAAAAAGATTTTTTTTCTTGGTGGAAGGGTGCCTCCTCCGAACACTATTTTGTTCAAAAGAAAATATTTTCCCAAGTGGTTGCGTAGGTTCCTCAGGCCAATGGTATTGTGTCTCTAGTTGTTGCCTCTGATTCAAATGTTTCTTCGCCTCGGGAGTGTGTGGATGCTTGTCATGGCATCCCGACTGATCGTTTAAAGGATGCTGGATCTTCTTCTTTGGTGGATGACCTTCCTGCTTCCCAGATTGCTGCTGGATTTTTATCTGATTCTCATATTTCTTTTGTCCCTGCCTCTCCAGATGCTAGCTTTGTTCCTCCTGCTGATGGGAGGTCCTCTATTTTGGACCCTTCTTCTTGGCAAAAGTTTGTTGCTAGGGTTGAGGAGGGATGGATTACCATTGAAAGTAAAAAATATAAATTTTCCCAGTCCTCTTTTGATATGACCCTTCGATCCCACAAGGGTAGGTCAAATTCTTAATCCATCCTAGTTGGGTTGGGGCTACTGGTTTTTGTTGGGGGTCCTTCTTGTGTTGTACCCCATCTTTTGTATGGCTGTGCCGAGTCTCATTTGTGTTATGTTTCTTAGGGTGGAATTTCAAGCTTATCTTTCGGTTCGGGTTGCAGGTCCTTCCAAAACCTATTTTGTATAAGATTTCAGGTCCCTTCAAAACTTGTTTTCCCTTAATAAAAAACACTAGCTATTATGGCTGGTTACCAACAAACAGGTTTTGGTTACCGATAGAAGATCTAGTGTTACTAACAGAAGAGACTATCTGTTGGACACTTTGGGCATGTTTGGATCTATGGAATGTGATTGATTACATGTGGTATGTGCTTCTGGAGCATGTCTTGGTCAGTTGGTATTGACCTAGTTATCGAATGCTATCATACACTCTGGTAAACCCTCACTAATATTGGCTTAAGGCTCTATTGGCAGAGCTTTCACTAAGGAATCTTGATAGGATGCATAATTGGTGCTGGTGTAGCTTCTAGATGGATTTCAGGATGTTGAAGATGTTCTTTGATCATGATTCAACTTATTGAAGACATTTCTTTGGCACGGTGGACCCGCAATAGGTCCAGTGCCTATTTAGGTTATGGACCAGTATCATGACAACGTGTACTCTACACATTACCGGGATGTTTCGGGATGATCTATGGATTGGTTATTGTTGTTTTGCTCTTAAGGCAACATGGCATATCATTGTAATATGAATTTATGTAATGATCTTATTGTAATATCTTTTAGGTGGCCAACCTAATTGGTTTAGGCCTTAGGGTTTGTATAAAATGATGTAAGATCTCATTGTAGATCATGGTATGGGAATGGAATACGTATTCGTGGTCTTGGAATACAATATCATATGCGAAGGAGATTTGGTCAATCATAGGTGATCGAATTGGGATTAAGGAAGAGGTCAAAGGCCTCTAGTATTTAGCTTAACCAAAACTGTAATCAAGCATGGTAGATGTTATTTTTAGCATTTCTTTATTCTGGATTGTTGTTTATTTATCTTGAGATGGTTGTAGCCTCTTTGTAGTCAGTGATACTCTTTTGTAATGAACAGTATGCTCTAGGCATTGTGCCTTCCTGCATGTCCAAGCCCCTCATTATATCTGATACTTTCTACAAAAGTATCATCTGACTATGGGTAGGCTTCCCATCGTGGTTTTTCCCTTTTTGGGTTTTCCACGTACATATCATAGTGTTATGTGGTATGGTTTATTTGCATTGATTATCTGTTTAATTGTTAAGTTGTATTGTTTACTGGTATCTATTCCTACTAGCATCTGTATGTGCTTTACTAGTACTTGATCTATTTAAAGGTTATTAAGTGGATTAAAAGTGATAATTTGTTAACAACTGATTCACCCCCCCCCCCCCTCAGTTGTTCACCGATTATCCTAGCAATTAGTATCAGAGCTTTGGTCCTCTTTTGCAAAAGCTTAATCACTTGAGGTAGATCCTATGGAAGCTAACACTTCTAATCCACCGGCAACTATTTTCAGAAGAGAAATCCCTCGGCTTGATGGAACAAATTATGAGATATGTAAAATTGAAATGGAGACTCATCTTAGATGTCTTGGCAAGGATATTTGGGAGATCACTGAGAAATGGTACACGCCTTATGATCCAGCATCTAGCAATCCTACTCCTGTAGACTTGGACAAGAATATTGAAAATGATTGTAGAGCTAGAGAAGCCCTCTTGTGTCCACTTATTGATTAGCGGATCATAGGATTAACTGATAAATCAACGGCTAAGGTTATGTGGGACAAATTGCAAACTATGAATGAAGGTGATCCTACTATCAAAATTGCTAAACTTGATGGTTACTGGGTAAGATATGAAAACTTAAAGATGGAAGATAATGAAAGAATTGTTGTGTTTATGGAAAGAGTAAATGAGATTGTTATGGGAATTAAATGTTGTGGAGGATTTTTGAGTGAAGATGAAATAGTTTTCAAAGTATTGAGAGCTATTCTGATTGGGAAATTCTCTGCTTTTGAGCTTGAAGAATTTGGATCTTCTAGAGTTGTAAAGTCTAAACCTGCTTTTCATGCATCATCATCATCATCATCTATCAACAAAAGTGATTGGAAATTTTTATATGCAAAATAATTGGAAGACATGAGGAAAGAAGATGAAGAATTTGAGAAACTTGAAGCCTGATTTGCTAGAATAGTACCTAAAGGTCCGACATGAAGTAAGTATGAAGGAAAATCACCTTTTAAATGTTTTGCATGTAATAAGATTGTTCATTTTGCATCTAGATGTCCTAAAAGGAATGCAAAATTTGAGGAGAGAGTTAAGAAATCATTTAAGCCTAACCAAAATAGATATAGATTCAAGAAACATAAACAATGCTACATAGCGGATGAGGAAGGAGTAAATGATGACTCTGGAGATGAAAGGGAAAAAGACTTTGCTAGTGGATCTGGAAATGGAAAGGAATGGGTGTTCTATGCTTTAAAGGAAGATGAACCGGAACCGGCTATCAAAAATGAAGAAAAGGCCCTGGCAGAAAAAGTTGAAGATAAGGATGAATGGGTAATTGATAGTGGATGCTCACATCATATGACTGGAGATAAAGGGAAATTTTTGTCCCTGTAAGAATACAATGGCGGTCAAGTCAGATTTGGAGATGACAAAGCATGTATGATCAAAGGTATAGGTATTATTTCTCTGGATGGTAAGCATAATACTGATAATGCCTATTATGTAGAAGGTTTAAAGCATAATCTTTTGAGTGTTGGTCAATTGGTAGACAAGGGTTTCCAACTTCAATTTAAAGATAGAAAATACAAAATTATTAACAAGACTAGTTTGGAGATTGCAACCGGTATTCAGACTGGAGATAATATCTTTCACTTGAACACTGGTAATAAGACATGTTTGATTGCTCATATTGATGAGAGTTAGTTTTGGCATAAGAGGTTGTGTCATGTTAATTTTTATTGTATTGTTAAGATCAGTTCAACAAAGGCAGTTAGAGATATACCTAAGATTATGAAGCCTCATAATCCGGTATGTAAGGAATGTCAATTGGGAAAGCAAGTTAGAAGTTATTTTAAGAGCATACATGATAAATCTAATGATGTACTTTATTAGATTCACACTAACTTATGTGGTCCAACAAGGACTAGAAGCTTTCAAGGTGATAGTAATTTTATGTTGATTATTGATGACTATTCTAGAAAGATGTGCGTGACTTTTCTAAGGGAAAAGTCTGAAGCTTTTGAGAAATTCAAGAACTTTAAAGCAAAGGTTGAAATAGAAACTAGATTGAAAATCAAATGTCTAAGATCAGATCATGGTGGTGAGTTCACTTCTCATGAATTTAACAGTTATTGTGAGACAAATGGAATAAGGAGACAGTTATATGCACCTAGGACTCCTCAGCAGAATGGAGTAGTGGAAAGAAAGAACATAACCATTTTGGATGTAGAAACATATCTACTCGAGAGAAGAAGTGAGTACAATAGTCTACACATTCAACAGAGTTCACATCAAAGGTGAAATAGGTAAGACCCCTTGTGAATTATGGTTTGGACATACACCTACTATTAAATATTTCAAAATTTTGGGAAGTAAAATTCTATATCAAAAGAGATGATTCAATTGGAAAGTTTGATCCTAGATGTGATGAAGGGATATTTCTTGGTTATTCAATTCAAAGAAAAGAAAATAGACGTTATAACAAAAGATTGCAAAAAATTGTGGAAAGTCCTAATGTGAAAGTGGATGAGCAGTAAAAAAACATTTTATATCATATGACAGGGAACCGACAATGGAAATGATCATAACTAAACTGGCAATGCCTCAACCGGTACAAGAAACTGAGACAGTTACATCGGTACAATCAAAAAATTCAATTGTGACTGATGATCAGAACAGTGAACCTGAAGTTCAGAAGACACCAAGGTATGTAAGATTAAATCATTCTGAAGATAAAATTATTGGAGATAGGAACAAGGGAGTTATGACAAGAAGAAAACTGGCAAATGAAGAGGTATGTCTCATTTCTCAAATTGAACCAGCAATTGTTATTGAAGCTTGTAAGGATAAACATTGTTTAAAGGCTATGGAGGATGAATTAGATCAGATAGAGAAAAATGAGACTTGGTCTTTAGTTCCTCGACCTAAAAACAAGAATGTTACTAGAACTAAATGGGTTTTTAGGAATAAACTGAATGAGAATGGTCAAGTTGTAAGAAAGGCTAGATTGGTTTGTAAAGGATATTCTCAAATGGAAGGAATTGATTATGGTGAGAAATTTGCACCTGTAGCTAGAATTGAAGTTGTTAGACTATTTCTTGCTTATGTAGCTTATAAGAACTATAAGGTTTATCAAATGGATATTAAATATGCATTTTTGAATGGTGAACTTGAAGAAGTATACAATGAGCAACCTGATGGATTTTCACTAACAGATGATAAAGATATGGTTTGCAGATTGAAGAAAGATTTATATGGATTGAAACAAGATCCTAGAGGTTGGTATGCAAGGTTGGATAAATATATTTTGAAGCTTTGTTTTACTAAAGGCAGTGCTGATAGTAATTTATATTATAAGATCACTGATAATGATATTCTAATTATTGAAGTATTTGTTGATGATATCATTTTTGGAGGAGAAGATAAATTCTGCATTGAATTTGCTAACAATATGAAGAATGAATTTGAAATGTCCATGATTGGTGAGATGAGATTTTTCTTAGGTTTACAGATTACTCAAACTGACAAAGGTGTTTTTATCTATCAAACTAAGTATTTGAGGGAATTGTTGAAGAAGTTTGGTATGGATAATTCCAAACTGACAAGTACTCCTTTGGTGACAAGTGAGAAATTATCTATCAAGGATACTTCTACACCAGTAAATCGGACAAGGTATAAGTCTATGATTTGTGGTCTGTTATATCTAACTCAGACTAGACCGGATATTATGAATGCAGTAAGTATTGTTTCAAGATATCAAAGTAATCCTAAAGAAAATCATGAATGTGCAGTAAAGAGGATATTCTGGTATTTTCAAGGAACAACATAATATGGTTTATGGTATTCTAAAAATGATGATTTCACTTTATGTGCATACACTGACTCAGATTGGATAGGAGATACTAATGACAGGAAGATAACTTCTGGTGAAGTTTTCTTTCTTGGAAAGAAATTGGTTTCATGGATCAGCAAAAAAAAGTCATGCATTTCTTTATCTACTGCATAAGCTGAGTATGTTGCTTCAACAACTAATTGCACTCAAGCATTGTGGATGAAGAAAATGTTGAAGGATATCAAGGTAAATTGTAGTGAATCGGTAGTTATCTTCTATGATAATTCTCTAGCTACTGACATGTCTAAGAATCTGGTATTTCACTCTAAGACTAAGCATATATCAATGAAGTATAACTTTCCGAAGGACAAGGTAGAAGCAAAGGAAGTCAAATTGGTTTATGTGAACACTAAAGAATAGATTGCATATATATTCACAAAACCATTGTCTAAGGAATCATTTGAGTATTTGATAGATAGGTTAGGGGTTTCTTCCCCTCTGATAGAGACTTGATTGATGCACTTTGTCATTAGTTTGTCATGCATTATCAGAGATATTATTCATTTTGTCACTGATGAGTGGTGCTATTACTTAGGGGGAGTAGTCAGCTTTGAGATTCGGAGGTTTATATTCTTGCTTTGATATTCTTGTTAGATTTATGGCATTGATGTCAAAGGGGGAGAGAGATAGTGATGTAAAAAAAAATAACCTTACAGAGATATCAATCATAGGGGGAGAGTTATTGATATTCAGGAGATTGTTGGTTGTCTTCCACAGGGGGAGACTTGTTTGGCATTTCTTGGTACTTAGATTTTTTTCACATCTAGTGTTTCCATCAATGCCAAACAGGGAGATTGTTGGCATTATGGATGAATTGATTATGTGTTGCATTGATGTTTTGTCATTGATGTGAACACTAGATATTATGGTTGGTTACCGGAAGACAGGTTTTGGTTACCGATACAAGATCTAGTGTTACTAGCAGAAGAGACAATCTATTGGACACTTTCATCATGTTTGGATCTATGGAATGTGATTGGTTACATGTGGTACATGCTTTTGGAGAATATCTTGGTCAGTTGGTATTGACTTGGTAATCAGATTCTATCATACAGTTTGGTAAACCCTTACCGGTATTGGTTTAAGGCTCTACCTGAAGAGCTTTCACTGAGGAATCTTGACAGGATCCATAATTGGTGTTGGTGTAACTTCTAGATGGATTTCAGGATGCTAAAGATGTTCTTTGATCGTGCTTCAACTGCTTGAAGACATTTCTTTGGTGTGGTGGACCCACAATAGGTCTAGTGCCTATTTAGGTTATGAACCGGTATCATGATAACGTGTACTCTACACGTTACTGGGATGTTTTGAGATGATCTATGGATTAGTTATTGCTGTTTTGGTCTTAAGACGACATGGAATATCATTGTAATATGGATTTATATAATGATCTTATTGTAATATCTTTTAGGTGGCCGACCTAATTGGTTTAGGCCTTAGGGTTTGTATAAAATGATGTAAGATCTCATTGTAAATCATGGTATGGGAATGGAATGAGTGTTTGTGGTCTTGGAATGCAATATCATATGTGAAGGAGATTTGGTCAATCATAGGTGATCAAATTTGGATTAAGGAAGAGGTCAAAGGCCTTCGATATTGAGCTTAACCAGAACTATAATCAGGCATGGTAGATGCTATTTCTAGCAGTTCTTTATTCTGGATTGTTGTCCATTTATCTTGAGATGGTTGTAGCCTCTTTGTAGTCAATGAAACTCTTTTATAATGAGCAGTATGCTCTAGGTAGTGTGCCTTCCTCCATGTGCAGACCCCTCATTGTATCACATGTTTTCTGCAGAAGTATCATCTAACTGTGGGTAGGCTTCCCACCATGGTTTTTCCCTTTCTGGTTTTTCCACATATAAATCATGGTGTTATGTGGTATGGTTGATTTGCATTGATTGTCTATTTAATTGTTAAGTTGTATTGTTTACCGATATCTATTCCTACCAGCATATATATATGCTTTACTAGTACTTGATCTGTTTAAAGGTTATTACTTGTGGATTAAAAGTGATAATCTGGTAACAACTGATTCACCCCCCCCCCCCCCCCCCCCTCTTAGTTGTTCACTGGTTATCCTAACAGGGTCTCCATCATTCCATTATAATTTTGGCTCGCATTCTCATTTGTAATCTCCAAAATATTGCTTGAATCCCCATAAATATCCTTAAGAATTTCTTGGGAATCCTCTGGGTCGGGACTCTTTGTTGAATCTTGGCTAGATAGGTTATTACCTTTAGTGACTAGAGGCACCAAAGGAACCCCAATTTCCACTTTCAAGTTAACATCCTTGATCAGTACAATGGAACCCTAACTTGGGATGTCTCCAAGACAATCTCACCATCTTCCCTTTCATTGGAAACGGTTTATGGGATTTTGGATGTTGGCTCCTGGATTCCCAAATCATTCTAAATACCTAAGACATCCTTCTTTTTAGGGGGAATCAAAGAGTCCTCTTTTCTCTTTCTATCTTTTTCTCCATTTTGGATATCTTTTATCTCAATACCATCCCCACCGGGCTTTATTTTACAAGTTTTCTTAGGTTTGCAATGGGATTTCTCTTTCTCCTTGCTAGCATTTAGCGGATATCTCTTTTCCCAATGCCCTCCTCTTCTACAATTAAAACATGCAAAAGGGATAGATTCAAATTCAATAGCTTGAGTCCAAGAGCCCAACTTCAATTGTATTTCAATAGAGGATGGTAAGTCGGCGTTCTGGGAGATACCCACATAGATTCTAGCAAACAAAAACCTTTTCCTAGCCATCGCCATTGGATCTATTGACAAGAGCTCTCCAAATGAGTTAGCCAAGCCTCTAAAAACATCTTCATTCCAATATTCCATTGGAAGGCTCAGAAGCCTGGCCCAAACTAGGACATTTTCAAAAATGGAATCCAAGAGGTCCAAGTTTGTGGTCCATTTCTTAAGAGACAAGGAGGACTTGCCAATAACCCAGGGACCACCACTCCTCACAACCATAATATCCTCCATACAGGAAAACTCAAAAGCAAAGTAATCCTTAGAGAGTGCCAAAACAAGAACCTAGCCATTGGTTCTCCACTTCCTTTTGACAAAGTCCCTAACAACATCAATGTTTGGCCTAGGACCCATAAATTTTCCAACCAACATTCTTTCCATGAGATAAATATTGTGATCTCTTACCAAATCAAGGACAAAAAATAACAAACTTACCCTTCGCTGGATCAAAGACGATATTGACTAGAGGTAACATAGATTTACCATTAGGTTTCACTCCAAACAGAGACGACCATAATTATGGTTTGGTACGTTCACCTCCAACGGCCCCCACCTCATTTTGGATTCTTTTATCATCATTGTGTCCTTGAGTGATTCTAATAGGCACTTTGCAATCTTTGGGAAAGGGGGACACCTGAGAGGGCCTAATCTTCTCATTCCCTCTATGAAGATTGCCATCATTCGAGTCACCCCTACCCCTTGGGTCCACCTGAATATTTTTATCTAGGTCTATCACTTTTGACTCCTCCTTTTTCTTTCTCATCACTCGACCCCTGCACCATGTCATCATGTGACTCCTCAAAGCCTGCACCTTCATAGCCTACACCATTACTCGAAGATTCAAAATTTCTCTTTTCCTTCCCGTTCTCCTGCACCATTCCTTATGCATCTTGTTAGTGTTAGTATCTGAAGGATATTTTCTCCTATTATCCACTAATTTCTCACCTCTACTAGGGAAATATCAAATTACATAGTGGAAGGTATTTGTTACTTTTTCCTCCTAATGAATTAGGTATTCTTATTTATCTTTAAAGTACGATGACCCACTTGACCACATAAGTTATAATTAATCAATGAAATTTAAAATTCAACAAATTTCTCCCATTTTCCATACTTAAAAGAAAAGGTGAGCTTAGAAGTGAGCACCTTATTTTTTCCATTAAAACAAAAATTCTCACATATAATAGATGCTTCATGAATTTAGTGATAGGGTCAACAACACATAATTTCCCAAAGGAGTTGGCAACGGGCATAAGGATACTTTCACTCTAAAACTCTATAGGTATACCTAGTAGTCAATCCCAAAATAGGAACTTGAACTCATTCACATGCTTTAAAACTAGGGGACCATTTTATCAAGGTAGAGTCCATCCCAAAAAACCATTATTATTAGAAAAGAAAAAGAAGGGAAAAATATGAAACATTGCAGTTACCTTAATCTTTCAATTCTCAAACATAAGAGACCCATCTTATTATAGTACCAATATTTAGAATATTTTCACAAAATGTCTAAAGAAGTGATCTCCCCAAATACTCTGAAGACTCATCAAAAAAAGTATCATGAATTTCCACTTCAATCTCCTTCAAACAAAGAGAATCATGATCCCTAGGTGAAGGAAAAGGGCCAACCTCAAGAGGAGAAGCAACTACATAAGGCTCAATAACATTCTACAAGTAGATAGACTAGAAGCCTCTAAAGTATCCACACCCATAACTTTACCAACACAATTTACTGAGGCTTTTGCAGCCTATGTTGGGGTCAAGTTAGCTAATAAGATGGGCATGAGAAGGGTTTGGCTCAAATGTGATTCCCTAAACATTATTAATGGTCTAAAGGGGTCTGTCTACTCCAAAAATAATAATAATAACTCTAATTGAAGTCTCAACCCTAAGTTTGGACATTCATCTGGTAAAGTTACTATTTTCATGGCTAGTGCTTATTTAGTTATTGACCTAGGGACGTAGTACTTAAAATGGGTCTCCACTATATATGCACTAAGTTCCTTCAATGGCTATTTTGTGTTACTGTAGCAAATAACATTATGCAAAAAGGAAAGGTAAGAATGGAAATTATGAAAGGCTATAGGAAAAACATATAAAAACAATGCTGGAAAGATTTAATATAGATAACAAAAATTACTCTATTCTGGCTTGGCTGTAGGAACAGTCAAAGCAAGAACTTCTACTACAACTAAAGAAAAACTAATTTCAATGAGCACACACAGGATCACTCACCAAGTGGGTCCCCTTGGATGAGTGATATCAAGCTTCCAGAAAACTACCTTTAACGGATCAGAACAACATAATTTTTATTCATTGCTTCTTGAAAGTGATTACATATTTTGAAAAGAAACTTAAGAATGCTTATTAAAAATCCTCTAGTCTATTCCTTTCTCTTATGTCTAACCTCCAAGGAAAAGGAAGAGCTTATTAATAAAGAGAATATCAACTATAATAGACAACACAAATCACGTCCAGAAGAAGAGGTGGATGATTGATTGATAAAGAAGATAACTAGAGCTTGGCTGCAGGAAACATGGATCTAAACCGAACCACAGTCTTTGCATGTCGTGGATGTGTTATGCAAATTAAATGCCCACTAAAGTTAAACTTCGATTGTGTTGCTTGGCTGCTCTGCCTATGCCGTACCTTGCGCTTGCTCAGCTCCTCTTCAGTTATCTCTTACGTGATCTTTCCTTCTTCAAGTGTGAAAGGGGAATATCCACCGCGACATCATTTATTACCTGCACTACAACAAAAACAATAGACAAGGACATACATACACATTTTATTTAATTAACACATATATTAATTCACATATGATATTACCCTAAATAATTTGCATAGCAATAGGAACAAATCACATGGCTGCAGGAATAAATGGCATGGTTGTAGGAATAGACCAGCAAAGTTCAAACATGATTTCATAAGTTCAGGTTTAACAAATGGAATACATATAGTCAATTTACAATACATCACTACTACTATGCAAACCAAAAGATGTCAAAAACCTAAGAGTTTTGATGATAAAAACATGACAAAGTCTCAACTTATCATGCCCCCCAACTTTAAGAGCTTGCTGATCCTATAGCAAAAGGAAAATTTTTGACTCTTGCAGTAACTCTCAAATCACCAATGGTGCCCTGACCTGTTCCCCTTGAAGCCAAGTTCCAATTAAATCCTTTCATTTTTTCCAGCCTAGACCATCTAGCTGATTCTTATGTGACTGTGTCATAGTTCTGTTTCGTAGGCTCACATGCCAAAAGCGGCCACATAAGGATTGGGGGCTAAAAGATCAATGGTAGCCAATTTGTTGGCTTTCTCCCTGCCTAACTGTATATATCTGGGTGCTCTTTGCATGGCTGCTTGAAAATTCTATAGTGAATAAGGTTCTCCTTGCTTTAACTATTCTGGTAAATTATTCCAGCACTAAGTTAACCCTTCTATTGCAACTATCCTGTCAGTCTTAACCAAATGCTCATATGCCTGATACATTTCTTATCTCATTGGAAGCACTAATTTTCTAACATCATCTCTTACCAATAATTTATGCCACTCATAATAAAGAACTCTTGGTGCTTTTGATTCTCTCCTTAATGGTAATGGATAGTCAAACTCTAATTTTTCATATTCCTTGGCTTGTGCCCCCATGATGATCCCATTTTGGATCCATGACATTAAATTTTTGATATGGATATACCCAAAATACAATAAAGGGTTCCACTCACTATCTGAGGGTACAACATAGTTATGTAAGTACAATTCACATAGCAAATTCTTCACAACCAGTGGAGAGGTTTGGTAAGCATAAAAGAATTCTTCAAGTGTTTTTAAGGAGGGACTAAGGTCCCTAATAATGCAGTTCAGTTTGAAGTTCAAATACTGCTCCTTCAAGTGCACTACATAAACCCTTGGAGGTGACCTACACTGCATCATCTCAGGAACCATACTAGCAATTATTTCTACCTTAGCCTCTAATTCCTCAATTTTGTTATCTATCTTTTCAATTTCTTTTTGTTGTTTATCAATAATCCCTTGCAACCTAGCCCTCTCTATTTCCCATTGTCTATAAAATGTTAAAGCAATAGATAAACTACTTAGGGATGAAGGAGGTCTGATAGGTGCTACCTGAGACCGTGGGATTTCCTTAATAAACTACTCAATCTGTTTTGTCATATCTCCAATATTTTCCTCAGGCTACTATAGAATGTCTCCAACAGTCTCTTCAAACTACTCAGGAATATCTCCAACAATTTCTTCAAACTGCTGAGAAATATTTCCAATAGTTTCTTCAAGTTGTTGTACCACAAAAGAAAGATTTGTTAGTCTATCTGCATCAACTTTTACTTGGATTTCATCATCCATAGGGCTTCCTTCTTCTTGAATTTTAATATATGCAGGGCTTCCTTCTTCTGAAGTTTCCACTATAATAACCTCTGCCGAATTACCCTCAAGATGAGCCTTCTGTGTCTTACTACGTGTTCTTCTCACATAAACCTTTGAAGTGGCTGCAGGAGTTGCTTCAGTTGCTGCAGGAGTTTTTCTTTTTGTCCTATGCCTCTTGGCTGCAGGAGGAATCTGAGTTACCTATGGCTGGGCCATGGGTTCTTCATTTGCTTCATCCCTTTCCAACTTCTTCCCTTTTCTTCGAGGAACTGGTGAATCTCTTTGAAGAGAAGTAGAGGGTTGTTCCAAATTTGCCTTCGTCGTCTCTTCCTCCATAATATATGTGGCTCCGTCAACAACAAGAAAATCCTCATCTTCAGCAACTATGGGGGAAGAGGGTTCCACAACATTTTCTTCTTCAACCAGCGGATTCTCTACAACAGGGGCATCTTCAACCCTAAACTGCATTATATCCTCACATACGCCCCATTCCATTTGTGAAACGTCTCTCAGGGACCATTGTACAAGTAGCTTAACCAATCCATGATGGCTAACAGAGTGATTTCCATTTTTCTGTGTCTCCTCAGTGCTTGTAAAAATGAGGTGGTATAAGAAATTAGGAACATTCACTCACCGTCAATGCCATAGATGACTAAGTAATTTAAAATGAGGTGAATGCAGATTTGAATATCACCCCTCACATGTAATGTATTTCATAACATACAAAGCTACCTGAGGCCACTTTGCTGGCAGAGAAAACCTTCTAGTTCCTTGTTTGTCCACCATTAGGGGTCCATCAGTGGGAATTGTGAACTCTGCCCTAGCACTCCTTGCATTTTTTGATTCTGGAAATAGTTCTCCTTCCTACGCTAACCACGTTACTTCTTCTATTTGCTACTTCATAGCAATAACCCTCAAGCCTTTAACTGTAGCTTCTCTTTCATTAAAGGAATGCATAAATTTTGAAGCAATTTCTTCATTATAATCTCTGATTTTCAAGAAGTAATCCAGCCAATCGTGGTGTCTAAAATAATGCTCATAAAGAGCATCCTGCAGCAACACTTCATGAACCGTTGGCTCATGGTGAATTGGATCACCACCCATCTCTTACTCTGCTATTTTTTACTCTGCAGCTAAGAAATAAAAGACCAGAATATCTAACAAACTTGGTAAATTGAAATTCCCATACATATCTCAATTATGGCGGCAGAATTTATTATTCCCTTGCGTGAAATAATAGCATGATAAGAAATGAGGAAAGAAATCAATTCGGAGTACCAAAAAGGATGGATAATCAATCACTTTGGAAATCGAACCATAAAGCTGTCATGCCCAACTTTTGGGCACAAACTGAATGATTTTTTTTTTTTAAATACTAATCTTAATAACGACTTACTTAATTAAAATAATACAACTTAGTTTGGTCTTAACTACATTTGTGTGAATCAGGTAATTAAATTCATTTTAGTAATAAGGTTTACTAAGTCATCAACGAGCTAATATTTCCCTCAAAAAGGTTATCACTAATCTCCATTAATAAGTAATTAAAATCTCAAGTATAACGATTTGTCTCAGATTTAAATGATCTAAAATTTTACCTTATCTTTCTTAACCACCTAGGTTCTAAATTTAGTTATCCTAGTTATTAAAACACCTTATTAAAATAAAATCCCCATGAATTAAAAATACTTTTTAATCTTAGACTTAAATGTCCCTCTTGGCCCTACAAATAATATTGTGTTTATATTTTTTTTTTGAGTCTACTCCACCAAGTATTAAAATCTTCTTATAAAATCTCTTCTACATTCATTAATAATTTAAAAGGAAAGAAAAAACATTACTTAATTTTAAAATCAACTATATGATTCCAATTAAATAAAGAAATTAAACCTCTTATATATATATATATATATATATATATATATATATATATATATATATATATATATATATATATATATATATATATATATATATATATATATATATATATATATATATATAAACAGTTAATTATAGGCTCATGAATACATTTAAATGAAATGAGGTGTTTATAATTTATTTTACTAACAATCCCCTTTTTTTTTTTTTGTACACCCCCCCCCACACACACACATCTTAGTTTAAAACCTAAATGTGTTTGCCCTAACCCGAAAATAGGGTTAGGGCATGTGTGAACAACATACTTATCTTTTGTGTGTGTGGGTTGTGTGTATATCTTCTAACTTTTGTGTGTGTGTGTGCAGGTGAAAGAGGGCCGGCGGCCATGAGAGGCGGCACGCAGGGACGAACCGAAGCCATCCCCCTATTTTTTTTTTCATGTTTTAACTTGTTATTGGGCGGAGGGACGAAGGAGGCAGAGAAAGGATGAGGGAGATCCGAGCGGCAGCCGCTGTGGCACCCCGCAGGGAGCGGTCGCTGTCACTTTACGTGGTGGCTGCCGCTCACTGCGGGTGGCCACAGTGGCGGTCACCGCCGTTGTCTGCCGTCGCAGTGGTGGGCTTCGCCCTGCTCACTACGGCGGCCCACAGTGAGCGGCACCGCCCACTGCGACACCCGCAGGTTTTCGGAGGGAGCGGGGGTAGGGTTTTCGTGGCGCCCTTCCCTGTCCGCAATATACACGATGGCAGATTTTTTTTTTGTTATATTTTTTTTTTTACAGTTTGCAAGGTATAAAATATATCACTCAACATTAGTAGTTTATATATATATATATATATATATATATTTTAATAAGTCCATTTTTTGGTTTAAAAGATTAACATGCAATATATGTCTTTTTAAAAGGGCATGAACAGAATGATTTGTATATATATATATGTGTGTGTGTGTGTGTGTGTGAATATTTAGATAAATGTAGGTGCAACCAGATTTAATAATAAAACATATCTGTTTTCAGTTTGTATATATATATATATATTTTTTAAAATGAACAGATTTTCAGAATAACACTTACATGCATAAAAGATATATATATATATATATATATATATATATATATATATATATATATATATATATATATATATATATATATATATATATATATATATATATATATATATATATATATATATATATATATATATATATAGTTATTTACCACTCACCTAGGCAAGTTTATGAGGCCTTTACACTGCATTCTAAACCATAACTTAATATGTATTTTTTTTTTTGCCAAATAAACTAAAACTAGATGCAAGTTTTCCTTTTTTCTTTGATAAAGAAATAGACTAACTAGCATAAGATTCATTTCAGCTGGAATGGAAAAATAATACAGATTTAATTAAACTTGCAGCAGCATATTTAGCTTTAAGAAATATGGAGTCACAACTAATTTAAATTTCAGTTTACTCAAAAGTGCATCTATTTCCTTTTTTTTATGTAAAACATGAAGATTTAAATGCAAACTAACACATTTCTTTCTTCTTTTACAAAACTACCAAAGTAGGAAAAAAACAATGTGCATTTCATTAGCAAATGTAGATACAAAATAAATATGGATACAAAAGGGTTTGAAAACCCAACAATGTTCTTTTTTTTTTTTTTTTTCATGATAATATGAATGTAATACAACACTTTCTTTTCTTGAAAGTAAATACAACAAAAGCTCACATTTCTTCTTTTATACAATCTACAACATTGAATCTATCCCCTTTCTTTTTTTTTTAAACACTTTTCTGCAACACAAAACAGCAACATAATTCTTTAATCCTTCTTTTCCCATCCCATGCAACCTGCAATAACAACACATCTTTGACCATGGAGAGCTCACCTCCCAGCCTAGGCTTACTAGAAGCCACCCCCGAGCTTGGAGAACCAAGCACTAGACGGGTTACAAACAAGCAAACCCCACAACAAACATAGGAAGACACTCAACATACAAATTTCCCATCCCAAGCTACACTTTCACCACATTCGTGATGATCCTTCCATGGGTGGAAGTGGACCAAGTACCAATGGGGAGATTGCAAGCCAATACAACACAAGCCACCTCATGGCAATACAAATGCAACAAAATACTTCCACATTCCTTATGCCCCCCAAAAGGTTCAAGGCCATATTTACTCCCCTTATGACCCCCAAATGCATACACAAGGCTATGCAACAAGGGTCACAAAGGACACCCTTGAGATCACTCTCCACAAGGAGAGCCTCTCACCCAAGGCTGTCATACTCCTTCCACCCCAAGATCTTCCTACCCTCCCAAGAGTAGGAGATCTTGGACACTCCCAAAAACAACAAGAACACAAAACAAAACACATGGAAATGAATCTACACATTCTTTACTTCAACAAAAACTTCATAAAACACTTTCTTTACAAGCATCTCTTTCCTTCAACAAAACAACATAAACTAACATAAACAACATAACAAGAGGAGATAAAAAAAACCAACCTTATTCTGCCAATAGGTATGCTAAAATTAGTTGGGGATGAGCTGCCCAATTCCACACAAATTTTTTCTCCAAATTCCACCAAAAGTTCTATTCTACTACTAATTTTCAAAAACAAAGCATAATCTCCAAAAATGGAGAGTGGGTGATTACTCACTAAGTCTCCAATTCTTGCCTAAGGCCTCTCACACACTTCCCAACCCCTTGGGTGAGGTGAGAGTTCCCATTGGTTGCCCTTCCCAAACTCTTACACATTACTAAAATTGGAAAGGAAAAAGGTGAGAGAAGATGGGGAAGAGAGTTTGACATCAAAAGGGAAGGTTGTCTATCCTAGGAGGAACTTTCTAAGTTGAATTTTCGTTCATCTTGGAAACACCACTTTTTGAAGTGACTAAATAGTCACATGGGAGAAGCCACATGTTTCAAAATACCCCTAACCCATAGGTATACCCTTTGGACCTTTGGAAAAGCCTTAAAACTGACCCTAGGAGTCCATTAAACCCTTTAGAAACCCAACTGAAGTTTACCTACGGGTCAAAATTGAGTTGACCACTCCCAAGACTCCCTACCCAAGGCAAATTTGGGACCACACTCATGTTTTGAATGGCTTTGGTAGAAACAAAACTCCCTCCAAGAGACAAGTCAAAATCAATGACACTAATCAGCACATGTGTCAAGTGACACAATAAAAATACAATATAAAAAATCACACATGGAATTTGTCTCTTGTAGGATTACACATATACATATAAATTAATTTTAACACTCAAGCATCATACACTTCACAAATAAAATACATTACAAATGGGGTGTTGTCTCTCCAAATAGACAACTCCCGGCTTAACAAACGCACATTGGTCTAGGTTTGGTTCTCCATATAAATTCCATGGTCACATGGATAGTTTTCCTGCGCATCTCAATTAACACATTAGTAATTCCAAATAATCACAATTATACATAATCAAATACATGGATTTCATTGCACATCAAACACTTCATACATTGGCAACAATGATTCAATATCTCTTTCAATTAAATTCGATTTCACATAAGCAATTAACGTAATTCTCAAAATTGAACCATTCATACAATAAGCATCATTTTTCTATCATCAAAATGAAGTCCTACAAATTCCAATAATGACATTCACCATAACAATGTAATTCTATTCTAGAAACATATCTAAAGTTCCATAATCGTCATGCATAAAATAAAGCATCAACATATGTCAATGTGATCCAAATCATGGAATCATATAAGTTCTAAGTCCATAAAACATAAAATAAAGCATCCATAATAGTCTCAATATGCAAATAACTGAAAATGTCAAACTGAGTCGGGGTAGGGCCTCACAAAAGCACTCCCCCCAACTTAACCTAGCACGTGTCTACACAAGCTGACAAGATTTCGGGTTGTGGAGTGGATTTAAAAAGGATATAATCATAATGAACTAATAAATGCATAATTCAAACAAAACACAATATACACATACCTGCAGTTGTACAAAAAATGATGGCGAAATGAAGTGAAATGACATGTAAGAACGTGGGATGGAATGACATGGATGGAATTTTATTTAGAGAGAAGAATATTCCTATAAGATATGGAAATATTTTATTATGAAGCGGCAAACATGTTCACTACAGAGGCTTTCTCAACTGCAGCAGGAAGTTGATGAGTTGCTGCAAGATCATTATCAGTTGCTGCAGGAACCTTGTCTATTGCTGTAGGAACCTTTGTTTCATCCTATCAATCAAATTGCTATAGGAACTCTTGTTTAGTGGCCAGCTTATGATATAGATGCAGTTAGTGACCATTTACTAAGAGTTTGAATCAAACAGGATCAATTGTGGACAGACAAACAACTCCATTCTAGAAAACTTCTTCTATCTCATACGGACCTAACCACCTGGTTTGAAGTTTTCCCATAGAATCTTTATATCTGAAATCATACAATAGTACCCAGTCACCAGCTTTGTATTTCTTGTCCTTGATATATTTATCATGCCACTTTTCTCTTTGATTTTGAATCAATTCTATTTGTTGAACAATCATTTTCCTCCATTCATCTAGAGCATTTAATTGTTCAATGCATTCTTTCTGTGTTTCAGATAATGTCATATTTAATTGCAAAGTTGTCCTCAGAGTTTTATGCTCAAATTCAATAGGCATCATTGCTATTTTGCCATAAACCATCTCAAAAGGTGTAAAACCAATTGGTGTCTTCCAAGTTGTCCTGTATGCCCAAATTGCTTCTGAAAGCCTATGAGACCAATCTTTTTTATGAACAGATACTATTTTTGTAAGAATAGCCTCAATCTCTCTATTTATAACTTCTACTTGTCCATTAGCTTGTGGATGATATGGAGTAGATTTTCTATGCCTTATATTATATTCATTAAACAAAGTTGTTATCAATGTTGAAGTAAATTGAGGTCCCTGTTTTGAGACAATTTCCCTTGGTACTCCATATCTTGTAAATATCTCTTCATAAAGAAACTCAACTACCTTATTATCTCTTGCATGTCTCATGGCACGAGCTTCTACCCATTTTGTTACATAGTCTGTACATACCAAAATATAAGATCTGCCATTAGAAGGTGGATCAATTGGGCCAACAAATTCTAATCCCCACTTATCAAATGGTGCAATTGATATTTGTGGATATAGTGGCATCTCATCATATTTTGTAGGTCTTCCCATTCGCTGACATCTATCACATTTCCATGTGTATTGTGTTGCATCCTTATGTAATGTGGGCCAATAGTATCCTATATTGAGTATTTTCAGTGTTATTCTTTTGGCAACAAAATGGCCTCCACATGGCTCATCATGGCATGCATGCAGGACATCATACGTTTCATCTTCTCTGACACATCTTCTCATGACTTGGTCAAGTCCAGTATAAAATAGACAATCAGCAATCCATGAGAATTTAAAACTTTTTTCAACTAGCAACCTTCTTTCCTTAGGAGAGAAATAAATTGGCATATTAGCAGCAGCTAAATAGTTGGCAATATCAGCATACCAAGGAGGGTGAGCTTGAATGAGAAACAAATGTTCATCTGGAAAAGCGTCATCTATCACTGTAGAATCTTCTTGTAATTGAAGTCTTGAAAGATAATCTACAACCACATTAGACTTCTTTGGTTTATCAACAACTATGATATCAAATTCCTGCATCAACAATAACCAGCAAGCTAATCTACCAGTAATTGATAGCTTATTCATGAGATATCTAATTGCAGTATGATCTGTATGCACAAATATGGGATATCCTGTGATATAATGTCTAAATTTGTTAAGTTCATATATGATAGCTAACATTTCCTTTTCAGTGACTGTGTAATTCAACTCAGGTCCCTACAAGTTCTTGCTAATATAATATATTGCATTTTCCAATTTGTCAATTTTTTGTCCTAACACTGCTCCTATTGCATAATCAGATGCATCTATATGGATTTGGAATGGTAGAGACCAATTCGGGCCTTTAAGAACTGGTGTTTGAGTCAAAGCATGCTTAAGCTTTAAGAAAGTTTCATTGCATGTTGGGTCCATTTAAATTCCATATCTTTAGTAAGCAGTGAATATAAGGGACTTACAATTTTACTGAAATCTTTGATATATCGTCTGTAGTATCCAGCATGACCAAGAAAACATCTTACATCTTATTGCTTCACAAGGTCATTGATATGCTGAATGACCTCAATTTTTGTTGGATCCACCTGGATGTCTTCTACAGAGATATGATGACCAAGGACTATTCCTTCTTCCATCATGATGAAAAATTTCTCACTATTTAATGACAAATTGTAGTCTTCACATCACTGCAAAAAAATTTGTAGATTACCCAATGCTTGCTCAAATTCAGAACCATAAGTGTAAAGTCATCCATATAAATTTCTATAATGTCTTGAGAAATATCAGAAAAGATATTGATCACCGCTCTTTGAAAAGTGGCTGGAGCATTACACAACCCAAAAGGAAGAACATAATATGCATATGTGCCCCATGGACAAGTAAATGTTGTCTTCTCTTGATCCTTGGGGGCTACCTGGATCTAATTGTAGCCACTAAATCCATCAAGAAATGAAAAATATCTTTTACCAGCTAGAGAATCCAATACCTGATCCACAAATGGTAATGGAAAATGATCTTTTCTTGTTTCTAAGTTCATAGATCTATAATCAACACATACCCTCCATTTTCCTCCTTTTTTAGGGGCTATGACCAGAGGTGATACCCATTGGCTGTCAGAGATAGGATAGATAAACCCAACTTTTAATAACTTCTGCAATTCTTCTTTAACTATTTCTGTCAAGGCAAGATATATTCTTCTTTGAGGTTGTCTGAGTGGGCGACACTCTTCCTTTATATAAATATAGTGGGTGCAAATTGTTGGATCTATCCCATGTATATCCTTGTAATCCCATGCAAAAGCATTTTTATGAAGTTTCAGCAAGTCCACAAGGGCCTCTTTTTGAGTATCTGATAGATCTCTATTGCTATTCAAACATTTATTCAACTCCACTTCTATCTTAATAGTAAGATCAATCTGGTTCATCTCAGAAAAATGAGAAGAAGATAATTCCTATGACAACAGAGTATGCAGTATATCAGGCTACAAGAAAGTCCAAACCTGCAACATTCGGAAGCAATTCTTGCAATTCTTTCTCTTCTATTAATTCATTTATTGGAATTTTATAAAGAATTGATTCCTCATTATGTAATTGCATGAATGACCCTTGATTAATCATCATAAAATGATTAATAGAGTCAACTTCCTCATATTCTTCTCCCAAAATAGGCCAAACGGCTTGTTGTTGTTCAAGCTGGGGTTGTGCTGGAGAATAAAAGGCTAATGTTTTTGTAGAACTCCCATCTGAAATAGTCATATCCCCTTATCTACATCCAATATATGCATCAGCTGTGGCAAGCCAAGGTCTACCCAAAATCACCGGATATCCTCCCAATGTTGCTTTTGGAGATAAAATCATAAAGTCTATAGGATATTCCCAGGAACCCAAAATAACTACTACATCTTCAATGATACCATCAGGTCTCACTATAGAGCTATCAGCAAGCTGTAGAACTATGGGTGTAGGCCTTAAACTATTGATCTCAAGTTGTTTCATTACTTCCCTTGTCATTACATTAATGGCTGCCCCTAAATAAATCAAAACATTTTTTATTTGACTGCCATTAATGACTATACTCACAATAGGACTACCTGGATCATAATACTTTGGAATGGCAATTTTCCCTAACATAATATTTGCCAGTTGACCCATAACATGCACTGTTTGTGGATCCTTTTTCTTCCTGCCAAGTTTTTTTAGACATACTTCTCTCAATGCCTTACCATATATGGGAACATCTTTTTATTGCTTGCAACAATGGAATTTTAACACAAATATGCTTCAATTGATCAATAATATCAAAGCTTTGTTGTTGTGCTGTGGGAACTTCTTTTTCTTGCAATCTGTGGGGGAATGGTGGCAATATTTGGTTCTGAGGTATTGTATCTGTTGGATGAGAGATTTCTTGCTCCTCTTGTACCTCAGTGATAACTAGATGAGAGGGATTAGGTAGAGTTGTCCTAGACCAGAGGTGAATATCATTAAGAGATAAAGAATAGGCTGGGTATTGAATCAGATCAGCTGAATAAGCTTGTGGTTGTTGCTGAGACTTAATATTATGATTTGGTAACGGTTGAGTAGACAGCTGCATTGGTTTAGGGGTACATCAGTGGCTATAGGAGGAGGCATTAGCGCAGGAGGTTGTGGCTACTGGATAGGTGGCTGATAACCAGAAGATTGGGCATTCCATGGCTGGCTCCCCCTCCATTGAGAAGTAGGTTTCCAATTCCCTTGAAATTAGTTTCCTTGGCCCTAAGGTGAGTACCAGTTCCCTTGTGGTTCCTACCACTATGGAATTTTATTACCAAAATGCTTCCTTGGCCTTGAGAACCATACCAATTTTGATAATTACCAAAATTTTGAGAATATGGTGATTGCCATTGGTTATTCGGCGCATAAGAATTTCCAGTATAACCAGAAAAAGAAAGTGGATCTGGATGCATACCTTGTCATTGGAAATTTGGTCTTCTTTGAGCAACATAGAAGACTTGCTCATCCTCACCTTGAATTGGCTTGAAGTCAGGTACCTCCACATTTGCAACCATTTTACATCTGCAATCCTTCTTTCCCTATTTACAATGAGGACAGAATTCTGCAAGAAATGCATCACCTTCCTCATGCTTCTTCTTAGCTGCCAGTGTATCCAACTAGGTAGCCATATTGTTTATAATGTCCTCCTTGAAGTCCTTTAATAGATGACTAAGTTCCAATCTAGAAACTCCAGTTCCAGATGCTGATAATGGTGCTCCTGGCTTAAATCTCCTATTCTTCTTAGAAGCATATCTGGAAAACTTCTTGCAAATTTGTCCTATTTCAGCACAAGTGGATTGTGTAATGTCACCTCCTCCCATAAGATCTAAAGAATCAGTGCATTCATCACTGATTCCCCTCAAAAATATCAACTTGAGGAAATTTTCACTGAGAGTACTATGCTTGGACTTTGACACTAAACAGGAACCTTTCCAAATAATCTTCAAGACTCTCATCTTTAGTTTGTGTCATTCTAAAGATATCATCACCATGATGATCAATACCTCTACAATAATCTTTGTATTTTGCAAGAAACAATTGTTTCATCTCATCCCATGTATTGATTGTGCTACTAACCAAGCTCATAAACCATCTCAAGGATGACTCCTTCAAAGTGGCAGGAAAATTTTTGAGTCTATGGGCATCTGTAGTATAGTCAATTCTCCTATAGAGAACATCAAACTCAAATAGAAATGTGTCTGGATCCTCTGTCACCAATCCATAGAATTTAGGGAGTGAAGATGCTGGAATGTTCTTGAGATTAGCATTATCATGTTGATCAAATATGGGAAACTCAAACGTTGGACCTGGTGGTGGTGGTAGATTATTCCCACTAGGAGGTGGGTTCCCTTGCATTGGACTTATGGGGGTTGTTACTATAGGAAATTATTCTTCTTGAAGACCAAAAAGGAACTAAAGACTACCTTCCAAAAATTCAAATTCAGGGTGGTTCAAATTTTGTGGGGCTTCATAAAGTTCAGCAAAAGGATTTATATCTGGGAAATTATCTTCTGCATGATTAGAATGAGTGGGCAAGAATCTACCTTTGGGGTCTCTTCTTCTTCTATGCATGAAGATTCATGAATTTTTTTTAAATGATCAGGTATACCAAAACAATTAACTGAAAACTGAAAAGAATAATAACCATAAGAGGTTCTTAGTTTGACACCATCCCCAGCAGCGGCACCAAAAATGTCTACTCCAACAATAATAATAATAACTCTAATTGAAGTCTCAACCCGAAGTTTGGACATTCATCTGGTAAAGTTACTATTTTCATGGCTAGTGCTCATTTAGTTATCAATCCAGGGACGTAGTCCTTGGAATGGGTTTGCACTATATATGCACTAAGTTCCTTCAATGGCTATTCTGCATTATTGCAGCAACTAACATTATGCGAAAAGGAAAGGCAAGAATGGAAATTATGAAAGGCTACAGGAAAAGCTTATAAAAACAATGCTAGAAAGATTTAATATAGATAACAGAAATTACTCTATTCTGGCTTGGCTGTAGGAACAGTTAGTGGATATGTTTCCAGTGGCTATAGGAATAGTCAAAGCAAGAACTTCTACTGCAACTAAAGAAAAACTAATTTCAATGAGCACACACGGGATCACTCACCAAGTGGCCCCCCTTGGATGAGTGATATCAAGCTTCCAGAAAAATACCTTTAATAGATCAGAACAACATAATTTTTATTAATTGCTTCTTGAAAGTGATTACATATTTTGAAAAGAAACTTAAGAATGCTTATTAAAAATCCTCTGCTCTATTCCTTTCTCTTCTGTCTAACCTCCAAGAAAAAGGAAGAGCTTATTAATAAAGAGAAGATCAACTACAATAAACAATCCAAATCACGCCCAGAAGAAGAGGTGGATGATTGACTGATAAAGAAGATAACCAGAGCTTGGCTATAGGAAACGTGGATCTAAACCGAACCACAGTATTTGCATGTCGTGGTGGTGGTTTTCAAATTCAATGCCCACTAAAGTTAGAGTTTAGTAGTGTTGCTTGGATGCTTCGCCTATGCTGTACCTTGCGCTCGCTCAACTCCTCTTCAGTTTGATCTTCAGTTATCTCTTACGTGATGTTTCCTTCTTCAGGCACAAAAGGAGAATATCCCCCGCGACATCATTTATTGCCTGCACTACAACATAAAAGGACATACATACACATTTTATTTAATTAACACATGTATTAATTCACATATGATATTACCCTAAATAATCCGCATAGCAACAGGAACAAATCACATGGCTGCAAGAATAAATGGCATGACTGTAGGAATAGACCGACAAAGTTCAAACATGATTTCATAAGTTCAGTTTTAACGCATGGAATACATATAGTCAATTTACAATAAATCACTACTACTATGCAAACCAAAAGATGTCAAAAACCTAAGAGTTTTGATGATAAAAAAAAAGACAAAGTCTCAACTTATCAGGGTCCTCTTCTCCTAGTTGGTCGATCAAGCATATCATTGAAGATTGCCTTATGCTCCTGAGAGATTTTGAAGACATTCAAATCTCAAATGTTTATATGGAAGGAAATAAGGTGGCCGATAATTTGGCCAATATGGGGGTTGGATTAACTAGAAAAAGAGTGTGGGATGTTAATAATCAGATACTAGTGGATCTTCACAACCTCCCTTTGGGTACCCAGACAAATTACTTTGCTAAGGCTTTCATAGTCTATGCTAGAGTCAAGTTGGTTAAAGAGATAGGCATGAGAAGGGTTTGGCTTGAATGTGACTCCCTTTGTTATTATTAATGGTATAAAGGGGTCCTCTTCTCCTAATTGGTCGATAAAGCATATCATTGAAGATAGCCTTACACTCGTGAGAGATTTTGAAGACTTTCAAATCTCACATGTATTGGGAAGGAAATAAGGTGGTCGATAATTTGGTCAATATGGGGGTTGGATTAGGTAGTAGAATAATGTGGGATTTTAATGATCGGGTCCCAGTGGATCTTCACAGCCTCATTAGTAATAATTTTAATGTGTGCAAAGTGTAAGGGGTTCTTGGAAATAATGAGGCAAACGGGCTTCAATGTGTCTTGGGAAGGACGACTTTTATTATGAGTGAGACGAACTTTCTGGAGGCTCTCCTTTTCTTCACTCTCTGGTCGAGCTTAATCGCTAGTGTGCTACAGATTGTAAGGTTTGGAGTTTATCGCACAATGGGAGGGGACAAAAACTGCTTGGAACCCATGGTGGTGTATGAGAAGTGGTGTAATAAGGAAGTTGTTTAGAAGGAGCTCTCAATGTGCGGGTTGATAGGGTATACGGAGACGCTGCATGGGTCGGATGCCCTCGTCACTAATTCCTTTGTCCAGGGATGGAGGGATGGTGTGCTCAACGTCTTTGGTATCAAGCTGGAAGTTAATGAGGAACTGGTGGCCAAGGTATCCACTACCCTGATTGAAGGGACCAAGTTCTACAAGGACAAAAAATGTGCCACTAAAGCTTTCGATATCATCATGCAATACCTCACTTTGGATGGTAAATTTTGCAATCTTTTTAGGTACCATTTTGTCATTTTAAATCATTTTTGGCACAAAAAGTGTATCTATTTTCCCTTTTACCTGGCGGCCTCCTTGAATCATAGTATTTAGACTCATGTGAAGAGGGTTTCCTCCCCTATTCTTCATGAGGGATTGATCCTTTTGATCATGGAATATTTTAAATCCCTTCATGTGGAGAGGAACCCTAGGGCTAAGTCGGTTATTGAATTTCAGAAGAAGTTTCGAGTGCATTATCGAGATGCATCCTCTAATGAGGAGGAGGATTCTGACGAGAAAGAGGCCTATCATATCTATGAAAACTAGGACCCAATGTCATCCTCTACTAAAAACCCTAATCCCAAGGGTAGGAAGATCGTTCTCTCAAATGAGGATGACGACCCTAATTTTGTTCATGATTTTGTGAACCCTAGTTTTGATGTGAAGGGGAACAAGGGGACTAGGGCTTCTATTGCCATCATGAAGGGGAAGTCTAAGATTTTTGGGTCCCGAGTGACTAATGCTTCTACTGTGTCTGCGAAAAATAGAAAAGCACCCCATATGGATTCAAGCGGACAAGAGAAGGAACAAGATGTTAATTTAATATGCCTATTGATGGGGGTAGGAAATGGGTTCCTCTGTCCCAGAGGCCATGCTGCCCAATCTTAGCTTATGGAATTTACAAGAACATCAACATGTCTTGTTCTCTAGGATTTTATAGGAGATTAATTACCTAAGGGAAAGGGTTGATCAGTCGAAGGGAGATTTGAAAGTCCTCAAGGACCATGAAAGGTGAATCAAAGCTTTGGAGGATGATTGTTAGAAACTCAAACAAATTTTGACTGTGGTGGTGGCGGTTAGCAAGGTAGAAATAGATAACACTAATGAAGGTCTTTGCAAGCTGAATGATTAGGTCGAACTCTTGCATGCCATTTCCTAGGGTAATTTCCCTTCGGGCAGTAGGAAGACGGTGAACAAGGCTAAGGCAACGGATGCAGGGACAAGAAAGATTCTTTGGGTGCCTTCAGAAAACATGGATGAGGACGTGGAGGACATCGAGGTGCCCCAACCAGGTCTTGCGCCAAGGCTTCATAGAAAAGACAAGGGTATGACCCTTGTAGATAGTGTTAGTAAGAAAGTTATGTTGATTAACAGAGAGATCATTCTAAACAATGAAAAATTAGGCAAGCTTCTATAATTTTGTTAGGTTATTATTTTTTGTTTGTCATTTGTGCTTCGTTACCCTACTCTGCTGGACTGGTTGGCATCTTTTTTATGGATGGGTCTTGGTTGTTTCTAATCTTTCTTGTATTTTGTTAACTTTGGGTTTTTGGTCCCTGTAAAACCAGTTTTCCAGTTTAATCAGAACGCAATTTAGAACATCATTTTTTGAACAACTACCCATATATAATTTTTTGAGGCCCTATGGAGGAAGAGTAGTAGAGACTTACCTTCTATCAAATCTTTAACATAGTACTTCTTAGAATCCAAAGGAGCACAAGCCCCATCTTATCCAACAAGTGGCTTATAAAATAGTGGTCCATTTGGATCATCCTAACCATCTAACCTTGCAGAATCTATCCCACCAATGATAGTAGTAGGGGAGATAGGGTGATCTTAGTATAGGCAAGAAAGACATCTTTCATAAAAGAAAATGGGGAAGAAATAAATCCCCTAAGGAAGACACAAGTAGAGGTATTAGAGAAAAATAAAGGCAAATACCCTAAATTGTTAGGTTTTCTTCCTAGATCAAAGTGCCTCCCTAACTGACACCTCACCTCTCCAACATTGTCACAAACATCCTCATCACACCATCATTCCAAATTTCCAAAACATGAGTGAGAGACAACAAAAATGGACTCTAAATGGGCAACATATAAGAACCAAACAAGATTTCACAAAGGATTGATCATCATCCTCACCATCTTTATTGCCATCTTTATCTTCTACATCCTCCTTGTAAGCTTCAAATCCAACAAAAACTCCCTCACAAGCAGCAACAACATTAGAATCCAAATGAGCCAACATACAAGAACCAAACAAGATGTCATGAAGGATCACATCATCCTCATCACCTTTATTGCCATCTTCATCTTCTACATCCTCCTTGTAAGCTTCAAATCTAATAAAAACTCCCTCACAGGTAGGTGGGGATTTTATTACTATTTCCTTCACTCTTTCTCTCATTAACATTTTGAAAACTAATCAATTTGCATGTTAAAAATACTTGGATGAGAGAAACTTGGGAAATCCATATAAATGTGAGATTCTAATATATATTATTTTAACCATAGCACAAACATTACATTATGTAAAATATGTACTTATGTAGCATAAGGCCATCCATATATATAATTTGTGAGAATATGTTAAATGTATTAGATTATGTTTATATATCAATATGGTGTGGGATGAATATGTTAAATGTATTATATGATGTTTATATATATGAGTAATGTCAGAACAGTGTACTCAATATTCATAATTCAACCATTATAATTTCCTCGACTTTGAGGTTTATTTGAATCTCAAAGTGATCGTCCATCCCAAAGTATGAATTACTAAAAAACTTGCATGTAAAATGACTATTGAAACATAAAATTATATCATGATGTCCATGTAAAAAAAAAAACCTTACATGATGACAACATGTAAGTTCATCATTATCATACACTCTCCATTATATAAGATTTCCCTTGGATTCAAGTTTTTAGTTCTCTTATTAATGTCACTCAATGATTCATCATAAAGACAAGTAGTCTATTGAAATAATAAATTTAATACAAACGAGATTATAATTTGGATATTTACTAACACAAAAAACTTGTACTTTCAGACCTATATATGTCAAAGAAAAAGTGTGGAAGCAAGAAAACATGTATATCCATGTGTAATCTATTATTTTACCTTCCCAAATGGGAGGTAATATATTCCCACTCCCTATTTTCAATGGGTAAAGATATTAAAATTTGAAAAATAGTTAATTTGATGTTTATCTATGAAACTACCCAAAATCTTCAAAAAAATGTAATTTTGAAAGCTAACAAAAGGCAAGGAGCTTAGGTTGAAACAAGATACAATTTTCACAAAGTTTGTGTATTCATGAATTATATAAAAATACAACAAGGTTCTAATTTTACAAAGGTCAAAAAATTCATAACATTGCAACAAAGGAAGGGTTGTCATTACATTTCAAATGTCACATTGTTTGAAGATTTGTGAACTAAATAACAACTTGTGAGAAATGAGAAATGATTGAGGAATTCACTTAATTCATGATGCCACAAATTTCACAAGCTCACAAAAAATGTGAAAAGGTGATAAGGTTCATGGAGAGATAAAAAATGTGACACATTGAGGTGAAGGGAGAAATGAAGTGAAGAGAAGGGAAGAAGAGGTAAAAACGATGAAGTTTTGAGTTTCATAAAGTTTAAGAGATCAAGAACTATGCAAAAGTTTGACCAATTATAGATTCTTCACCTATGGAACAACGGTGGATTAAAAATTCTACTCCTTGAGTGAGTAAAAGGAGAAAAAATTAATTTGGTCGATGTATGTGTGATCTAAGCCATTCAAATGAGAAAGATCCCTTTCCATCCATTGATCTTAGTTATGTAAAGAAAGTAGGCAAATTCAATGGAGAACATATAACCTATCATCTAGAAAACCCTTTTTACATTATTCTAAGCCTTGTGCTCAAACAACTAGATCTCTAAGGATAAAAACCATTAGATTCATAAGATATTAGAGGATTTAAACCATTTTTTTTTTTGGATTAAACGATAAAACTCCTTTGGTTCTATATGACAATATCATCCATAGGTGCCAATAAATATTCTTCATAAATTTCAAATTTTTTTGTTATAAATTTATCTCATTTTATAATTGTTTTAGTTATCTCTGGTATGATATTTCTAGATTTTTGTTGCTATTATACATACTAGTATTTAAGATTACTATTGTATTATAGTTTGTTTTGTTCCAACTCTTATGTAAAAGGGGGAAAAAAATTTAAAAAATAAAGAAATCGTGAGATTCTTGTCTATCTAGCTTAGATAATGTTATCAAAGAATTTGAGATGAAATAAGAGGTTTTGTATTAGATCAATTACTTTTTTAAAATCTAAAAGTTGTTTCAAAAAGATAATCCATTCTAGGGTAACTATAATATATGAGTCAAAGATATGTGAGATTGTAGGATATTTGACAATTATTGATTATTAGTGATAGAGAGATAAGGTATCATATGTAGGAACTATTGTGCCTTTCACTCGCACACCATTTTGGAAGTCCAAAATGCCCCCTTTTTCAGTTTTTTAAATCATAATAATTTAGATAATATTTAAGTGTTGTGAAGATAATATTAAGTACATTATCTTCATTTTTCAAAAAACATATATTACTATTCTTTAATCATATACATTAACTAGTTCTTTCAAAGGAAAACATTAAATCTCTAATCTCTTTAATTATTTTATATAAAAATTAAATTTAAATACTTTTTAAATAAAAATAATAGATAATAAAATTATATCTTTTTGATAAAATTAAGTATCATAAATATATCAATTTTCTTTTAAAACAATTAAAATAGGTAATAATTTTCCTTTCATTTTCTAAGCATTTTTTGTCAATGCAGCAAAATGATAGTGAATAGTTATGAAAATATATTAGCATCACTTTAAGGATTACTGGTAGATGCTTAATATTATAATAGTGGAAGTACCTCACTTTATATGTGAGGCTTACTATAAAAAATTTATAATCAGACTTTACAAGATGTTCTATTATGATTCAATTACATAAATTTTGAGTCACTCTAATTGACCCATATAAACATCACTTAAATCTAATAAGTTTTAAGCAACCATTTATGTTTCATGAGAGATGGGTTCTTGTGAACTACTACTCATGAAGTGTGAGTCCATAATATTGATTCATGTATAGTGTATGCAAGTTATGGTAAAATATTACATATTACTATGAAAAACACTAACAATTATGCCTAAGTATAAAGAATAAATGAAATCATCTACAACCCAAATCTGTTATTGTTACATTATTAATAGATGGGTACATCACTCGAGTTGGTGATGAATTAGTTGAAGTTGTGCTTGTAGTTCTAGATGTTGATGTAAATATAGGCAATGAAATATCTTCTTGTGCAACATTGATATATGGAGGATTTACTGGATTTTGTGCGTTGGTCATTGAAGAGTTCAAGAGCATTGCATGCACACTAGTCATTGGTGGTCGAACTAATGCATCTACTTGTGTACACAAAAGACCCACATGAATACATCTTAAAACTTGTTCACTAGAGAAGTTGTCTATTATTTCTTTGTCAATCACACCCATAATATTTCCTTGCTTGTAAGATCTCCATACCTACATAAGAATGATGCATACTCATCTTCATTAGACATACAACTTTTGGGAAAAAACTATATAAAAATATCTTGCTTTTATCTTACCAATTCTATCAAGCTCTCAAATTTTGGGCACAATCTTTTGTCAGTATTCTTTTTACCACATATAATTTACAAAATGACAACCCCAAAGCTACACATGTCAGCTTTACAAGATAGTTGACCTAGCATAGCATATTCTGGTGCCATATAACCACTGCATAAACATTAAAAAAATTATTATACCAACAACAAACAAAAAATTCAAAGGCTTAATTTTTATTTATTATTTTTTCTCCTAACAAATATTTGAAATATAAAAAATCTCAAAATCTAAAACTAGAGCTAACTTTTCACCCAAAAAGCTATTGCAACTTTTTGATTTATTATTAAATATTATAGACAAATAATATAGACATGAGGCAATAGTTAGATTCTTACAATGTTCCTGCAAGCCTCGTCTCAACATGACTCTCATCTTGATGAATCAATCTTGCTAAGCCAAAATCTGATATCTTTGGTTTCATTTTCTCATCAAGCAAAATATTGCTTGCTTTAATATCTCGATGACTGATCCGCAAATGAGAATCTTCATGTAAATATTGAAGCCCTCGGACTACTCCATGTACGATCTTGAAATGCTTTGGCCAGTCAAGATTCTTGCTCTGTTGTGGATCAAGTAAGTTACTATATATTGAAACAAAGGTTTTTATGGCATTCATTTGATTTGTTTAGTCAATTCTAAATGTTTAACACTTTTAAGTATAGAAATGTGAGCTTAGTGTATATGATTTAAGCTATTCGGAAAAAAACAAATATTATATGACTCTTATTTTAAATTCAAATGAATCAAATTTACGAAATAATATTTTGTCAAGGCTCTTATTAGCCAAGAGCTCATAAATAAGCAGTCGTTCTGATCCCTCTGCACAACATCAACGCCTTAGTCATACATAGCCTATAAGTAACCTATTCAAAATGATTTGTGGGCGAAAACCAGACTCATATTTAACTCAATGCGTAGAAAGTAGTAACTAGTAGTGGAATTTGAGAAAAAACAATGCAAGATGATTTTCAAATTTTATTCAAAATAAAAAATTTGTGGAAGTTGTAATGTGTATTCATTTTTATTTATTATTATATTAAATTTGTTATATTTATTTTCTTATATATTCATTGTAAGGCAATTAAAAATATATTAGCATTGCAAGACAATTGAAGTTTTAATATGTGTATTTGTTTTTATATTAAATTTGTTGTATTCATTTTTCTTACATAAAAACTGTAAGACAATTGCAAATATCTAAGCACAGCAAGAAGATTGAAAATAACTGAATGATACATTTAATCGAGCCTCTATATGAAACATAAAATGTGATTGGAGTTGTAATGTGTGTATTCATTTTTATATTGAATCCATTATATTCAATTTTCTTACATAAGCACTACAAGACAATTGGAAATAACTCACAATACATTTAATCTAGTCTCTGGATTCGTAATGTGTATTCATCTTTATTTATTTTTATATGGAATCCATTGCATTCATTTTTCTTATATAAGCATTGCAATACTATTGAAAATATTTCATCACTCGAAGACAACTGAAAATAACTCGGTGATAAAATGAAGCATAAAATGTGGTGGAAGTTGTAATGTGTATTCATTTTTATCCATTGTATTCAATTTTTCTTACATAAACATTGCAAGGCTACTAATATCTCAGAAATACTATTGAAAATAACTCAACAACTTCACCTTCTCTTCATTGACTTGTTCTCTCAAGTAATGATATTTGATTGACACATGCTTAGTCTTTGAATGTTGTATTGGATTCTTTGACATGTTAATAACATTAGAATTATCACAGTATATGACAGTAGGCTCATCATAAATAACTTTGATATCCTTCAACATTTTCTTAATCCAAACTACCTGAGTGTAATTACTAGTAGCAACAATGTACTCAACTTCAACAGTAGACAAGGACACTGAATCTTGTTTCTTACTAGCCCATGAAAGCAATTTCTTTCCCAAAAAGAATTCTCCACCAATAGTGCTCTTTCAGTCATCTACATCACCGGCCCAACTTGCATCAGTGTAAGCACATAGCATGAAATCATCAATCCTAAGATACCACAAACCATAATCCATAGTCCCTTTCAGGTATCTAAACATCCTCTTAACAACAGTGACATGACTCTCTTTCGGATCTGCTTGATATCTAGCACCCATGCACACAACATGCATAATGTCTGGTCTAGTCCGAGTAAGATATAGTAGTCCACCAATCATAGATCTGTCAAATTATGATTAGCTTTCAGAGATTCATCATTCTTAGACAATTTACTACCAGTCACCATAGGATTTCCAACCGGTTTGGAATCATCTAACCCAAACTTCTTCAACAATTCTTTCCTATACTTAGTTTGAGATATAAATATACGTTTTCCAGACTATGAAATCTATAAACCTAAGAAAAAAATCATCTCACCAATCATAGACATCTCAAATTCTTTTTGCATATCGCCGACAAACTTCATGCTCAAGTCATCATCACCTCCAAAGATAATATCATCAACAAAAACTTCCACAATCAAGATATTATCACTATCTATCTTAAAGTACAAATTACTATTAGTGACACCTTTACTAAATCCAAATTTCAACAAATACTTATATAGTCTAGCATACCAGGCTCTAGGGACTTGTTTCAATCCATAAAGAGCTTTCTTCAGCTTACAACCCATGTCTCCATCATCTGGTAATGAAAATCCATCTGGTTTCTCAATGTAGACTTCTTCCTCAAGATCACCATTCAAAAAGGAAGATTTGACATCCATCTGATACACCTGGAAATATTTATAAGCAAAATAAGCAAGCAAAATTCTAACAGCTTCAAGTCTGGCCACCGGAGAAAAAGTGTCCTCATAATCAATTCCTTCTTTCTATGAATATCCTTTGCAAACTAGTCTAGCTTTATCTTTGACAACTTCACCAACTTCATTCAATTTGTTTCTAAATACCCATTTAGTACCAATAACATGCTTATCCTTAGGTCTAGGCATAAGTTCTCATGTGTTATTCTTTTCAATATGATATAATTCTTCTTTCATAGCTCTCATCCAATTTTCATCTTTACAAGCTTCAACAACATCTTTAGGTTCAACTTTAGAAATCAAACATACTTCTTCAACAAATAACCTTCTTATAGTTATTACGCCTTTATTCTTATCACCAATTATTTAATTTTCAGAATGATTCAGTCTTACATACCTCGAAGCCTTCTGATTGTTCTGATTATCAGGTTCCTGCACTTCTTCACCAACAACAATAACATCCGGGTTAATTGTCTCTACTAGATTATTCTGCTTAGGTCCTTCATTTGGAATAGGAACTAAAACAATATGTTGTCCATCGTCATAACCACATGTTTTGATATCTTTCCCAAGGTTCTCATCCACCTTCACATTTGCACTTTCCACTATCTTTCTCAATCTCTTATTATAGCACCGGTAGGATTTTCTCTTTATAGAATATCCCAAGAAAATTCCTTCATCACTTCTAGCATCAAACTTTCCTATATCCTCATCTCTTTTGATATATCATTTGCTACCAAGTACTCTAAAACATCTCATAGTAAGAACATGACCAAACCAAATCTCATAAGGAGTCTTACTGGTATCACCTTTGATGTGAACGTTGTTGAATGTGTAAACAACAATGCTAATATCTTCTCTCCAGTAGATCTTTAGATCATTTCCTTCAATCAACATAGTCCTTACAATATCCAAGACAATTTTGTTCTTCCTTTCAACAACTCCATTATGTTTCAAGGAGTTCTAGGAGTAGATAATTGTCTTCTAATTCCATGCTTCTCACAGAATGAATTGAATTCATGAGAATAGAATTCTCCACCTCTATCAGATCTCAGACACTTTACCATCAAACTAGACTCAGTCTCAGCCTTTGCTTTGAATATCTTGAACTTGTCCAATGCTTCTGATTTCTCCTTCAAAAAGACAACCCACATCATCCTGGAATAATCATCAATTAGGAGCATAAAGTATCTATCACCCTGCACACTTCTAACATTTGTAGGTCCATATAGGTCAGTATGCAAAAGATCTAGCAATCTATCAGATGTATATTGCTTGCTCTTGAAACAAACCCTTGTTTGCTTACCCATCTAACATTCCTTAAATATTAGATTAGTAGCCTTAACAATCTTAGGCAAATCTCTGACAACTTGAGTAGAACTGATCTTAATCATTGAATCCAAATTAGCATGACACATTCTCCTATGACACAACCAACTCTCATCAATCTGAGAAATCAAACAACTTTCCTCGCCGAAATTCAAATGAAAAATGTTACCTTCAGTCTTAGTTCGAGATGCATTCTCTATACCAGAGGCATTTAGGATCTTTCATTTTCCATTCTTGAATTATAGATCATAACCTTTATCATCCATCTATCTAAAACTCAAAAGATTATGCTTCAAACCTTCAACATACAAGACATCGCTCGTGTTATGCTTACCATCAAAAGAAATAGAGCCTCTTCCACAGATCACACATGCTTTGTCATCTCCAAATCTAACTATTCCAACATCATACCTTTCCATGCTCACAAATTTTATTTTATCACTGGTCATATGATGTGAACAACCACTATCAATCACTCATTTATCTTTCTCTTCAACTTTAGCAGCTAAATCTTTCTCCTCAATAGTGCAACTTATGGAATCAATAGGCACATGTCTATCTTCCTTAATGGGAATAAATACAACTTCATCTCAATCTGATTCTTCATCTGTAATACCTTCATTAGCAACATAATAATAGTTCTTCTAATTTCTATACTTCTGGTTAGGCTTGTAAGGCTTATCATACTTCTCATGCTTTTTATATCTATCATTTCTATCATGCTTATCAAACTTATCATGCCTGTCATACTTAGCCATTCTCTCTGGGCATCTAGAAGCAAAATGTCCTATCTTATTACAAGAGAGTAATTTCAAAGGCAAATTTCCATCATAGTTATCGGTTCCTTTAGGCAATCTCTGGGCAATCAATGCTTTAAGCTCATCTAGCTCTCTTTCTTGATCTTCCATGTCTCTTCTCTCTCTTTCATATCTAGATATTCTTCATTCATCAGGATCATACTTCTTCTTACTGGATACAAATGTTGATGCTTTAAATGTTGTCTCAGACTTTCCATGTGATTCTTCAAATTCACTCAACTCAAATGCAACAATCTTTCCAACTAGCATATCTCTGGTCACTGTAGTCACACTCTAGATCTCATCAATAGCAGCAACCTTATGTTTATAAGTAGGAGGCAAAGATATCAACACCTTATCAACAATTTCATCTCCCTCAATGGTTCCACTAGCACATCTGATACCTAGGACAAGGTCATTCACATTAGCCATGAAAGAGTGTATGTTCTCATCATCTCACATCTTCAACATATCATACTTTCCTTTCAAACTCTGTAACTTAGCAACTTTCACTTGTTTATCACCTTCATACATGATCTAAAGCTTCTCCCAGATCTCATGTGCAGTCTAAAGTCCCATTACATTTGTCATTTCAAAATCAGTCGGGACACTAAGCAATGCTTCCTTCACTCTAATATTATGTTCAACTTCCTTGATCTCATCAGGAGTAGTCAGTCCATTTGGAGGAACGGTATAGGAATTCTTGTAATCTTCTAGTAATCCTCTCCATTTGGAGGAACAGTATAGGAATTTTTGTAATCTTCTAGTAATCCTCTCTAAGAAATTTCAAGTGCACTTCCATTCGATTCTTCCATATAGTATAGTTACTTCCATCAAACCTCAAAATCTCCTTCTTAAAGATAACACCTTGACCTGCCATCCTGGATCTCCTCAAGCGGTTAAGCTTCTTCTAGAGGATCTATCTCTAATACCAATTGTTAGCAGCAAAGAGGAGAAAGAGTGTGAGGGGGGGGGTGAATCAGTCTTCACCGGATCTACAAACTTAATCACAAAAATAGATCTAATAAATTGCAACAATAATAAGGATAAGCAAATTAACGACACAACACACAACACCAAAATTTTGACATGGAAAACCCGGTTAAGGGAAAAACCATGGAGGGAACCTACCCACAGTAAGATGATACTCTGCAGTAATATGTGAAATATTACAATGGGGAATGCACGGGCATTCAGGAACACTGCCTAGAGCTCACTTCTCAAATATAATAGCTTGAAAGGGTACAACCCTCAGGGAAGTTTCACTGACTTACAACAAGATTCAAACTACAATTTGGAAGAAATGAACTAAAAGGATAACATCTCCAAATGTCTGATTACAGTTCCGGTTAAGCATAAATGTTTACCCTGCAATACCAATCTCTCTTTAATACAACACCAAAGAATAAATCTCCTATTCGCACATATACTACTTTCTGATAATGCAGACACAACAACGATACCTAAACTACATGAATATCTCACCTATATATACAATTCATCAACCTTGACAACAAGGTCAGCTAAACCCTCAACCCTTAATTACAAAATTACATCACACGATACAAAGATCGACCACTGGGCCAATATAATGATTTAAATGACATAACATGGACCTAATTCAAATTCCCAAATGCAAAAATCCACCGAAAATCTTGCCAAGATTAACTGCAACACGCTACACCACCAGAAAAATTGCATAACACAAAAATCATCACTGGTTCATAGAAACCATCAAAAAATTGCACAATGATCAATGCAGGTCACTAGAAGAAATAGGAAATGACTAGGTAACACCTGCAAGCATGTTATAGTCATCAATAACAGCTACACTAACATCACTTATCAAATCTTTATCGATCAACATCTCAAACTTAGGAATACAACTAATCAGAATTTGTTACGAAGAAAGATAACTTGTGGAGAACCAAAACATGATCCATCTGAAATGAAGATACACAAGACCATCCCAAACAATATCCCAAAATCTCAATAGAAGATTTGATCACACCAAAATATACCAGAGGAAATACCAAGCTCTGCAAAATAGTGATCAACAAAACAACACTGCAAACCAGATCATAAAATCTTCCCAAACAACAATCATCAGAGAAAATCACACGAATATGTTGACATCAATGACAACAACATATCCTAGCAGCATCAATGACCAACAATATCCAACAACTCTGGCTTCCTATCTAACCACAATGTATCATTACAACAATGTTGCTTGTAATTTGTGTTTCAATCCTAAGATAGTTACGAGTTTTAAAATGTATTTGATACCACTATACAATATCATAACAAGGATTTTGTCATTATATACATACACTTAATAAAATTTAAAGGATTAGGTACATAACCAGTAGTTTTGAACGTACTTCTACCTTAACATTCATAGTTTGTTCTCTTCATGAACTCGGCTACAACTTGAACTCTTTAGGACTCATATTCTTTTATTGGGAAAACTCAGCTCATGGATGCCCGCTTATCTTTCAACTTGGTAGCCAGTTACAACACATGAATCAAATATAAACAATAGTTATCTACTTAGTGCCATAGCTTGTTCATCTTGATTGGACTCTTTGCCTCTTCTTGAGGTTTAAAGACTTTTTAATTTTTATTTAATTTAGTGTGATGTATATATCCTTGTTGATTTATTTGAATGCATAACCTCCCTGTTTCACTACTACAATGTTGTAGTCTTGTATTAAATACTTTGCAAAGAAGGAGATTATTTAGGCAGCTTAACCATTAACTCTGATACCCATGCTAAGTTGTAATATGAACTATGTATATATGAGCTAACACTGCTCTATATGTTTATATACATGCAAAACTGCATTTATGGAGCATGAGGAGTTACTGTATTGCCTATGTAACCTTGTTCATGCTAGGGTATTTACTCATTATCCTCTTATAGGAGATAAATTCATTCACATAGACTCTATTATCAAAACATAGAAGCTATTTTGTTTGGCATTCTTACTTTGAGCTCAGGAAATTTCCTTAATCTTTTCGCTAAATTGATTGAAAGAACAAAACAATATAAGTATAAGGTATCACTTGTGGCCTTTGGCATTTTGATTAACATGCAATTACATCATTTGCAAGTTCTTACAATTTGCACTTAGCCATATTCTAAAATATACTACTAGTCATTTAATTCTAACTGAGGTGTATATTGAGATTTCTCACCAAATCGTTTAAACCCAAAACTCATAGAGTTTGGAAATAGTTAAAGTTCATTGCACTGCTAAAGTAAGCTACATCCTAGCTGTATAAACAAATGCATTCCCCATTCTTGTCTATATAGATATTTTATATAAGCTTCAACTTAGACAAACAAATAATCTTGATATATTTAAGAAATTCAATGAGTCTTTTCCTTTCATAATTAAGAAATATGGAAGTGAAAATTATATAACCATTTGAGAATATGGGTACATGACCTAGTTAATGCAACAAAGAGTATGATTTGTTGTGTCTTCCCTATCAGAAAATCTAACACATGTTGTTTCTTTCTAATTAAAACCCATGGCTTGGCAATGCAAAAGTGGCGCAAGACAATCCAAAATTAGGCTTTGGTTGCAGAGTAAAAGATTATTCTCTTTTTTATGAAACCTCTTCCTTAAAACAAGTTCTAATGTGTGATTTCTAATAATTACCCACTTATAATCTCTCTTACAACATTCAAAGACTTTCAATACCTATCATAATGAAAATTGTTGGGCACATTTCATTTTTATTCACCATTAATTTGAGTTTCATTTCACTCAAATTTGTCCATCATGCCACATTTCTAACTTTGCTACTATGATAGTGATCAACTCGTGCATAGGCCAAGTGGCAATAATGATAATAAGCGATGCTTTTGTTAAAATATGATCTCGTTCCAGAGGCATAACTCCCAAACCCATGACATACATGATTAAATCATACAAAAGATTTACGATAAGGATTTACGTTGCATGTATATATATTTATATATACAGAATATGTATATACATGTCTATATAAGCACGTATATGTATGTATCTCTTCAACCTTGAATACATACATACATACATACATACATGCATGCATATATATATACATTAACACAAATGATTTCAAGAAAGTTCCATTAATTATAAGGGACATATAGAGTTAAACAAAGATCTCAAAATGGTTGGGTCAAAAGAAATCAATACCAAATCCAAGATAACGATGGTAAAAAGCCTAATCACCTACACTGACTAGTTGGGTTACTTGACTTAACACTGGCTAATGATAAAAAGTTTAACACAACTCTACATGTTTAAACTTACCAGATAGGATTACATATGACATTGAGTTCTTCTTCTATTACCTCTCGACCTGATGATACTTCCCCTCCCTTCTCAGAGGATGACGATCTCCTGCACACATTAGGTCAAATTTGAATATAATTAATTTGAAATACTAACATATCTCCGTCATTGCATTTATTGATAAAAGAAGCATTCATCTCATATTTCATAATGATTAAAACTAAATCATTAACATTTGTTTTATGAATCATCAGTCCATAATACTAAGCAACAAGTATCAATGCATAAATAACATCAAAATATCTAGGGCATGAGTGGGATGTAACAAGCCTAGCCTTCTTTGTCTTTGCATCACCATCATATGCAAAACATAGCTTGTTCCACATAGCTTTAGTTTACTTCAATCTTTTTACTCTTCCAAACATTGAATCACTTATGCATCTCAAAATTATAGCTCTATCCTTTGCATTAGCTTCCTTCAACTTTATCTCATCTAGAGTCTTAGCACCACCCTATGGCTTTGTATATCCAATCTAAATGATCTCATGAATTCAAAAAATAGGAAATTTGTAATGAATATCATGTGCCATACCATATCTACCTCAAGTGGTTTTTCTTACTCAAGTGGAACCTCACTTTGATACCAATTGTTGCACCCAAGGTAAGACTGAGAGCGGGGGTGAATCAATCCAAACAAACAATTACAACAACACATAAAAAATTAATTAACAACACATATCCAACACATGAACACCAAGATTTATACGTGGAAAACCCAAATAGGGAAAAACCATGATGGGAGTTAACCCACAAGAATATATACACTATATATTAAGTTATTGCAAAGATAGAGATCGCTGCTCTAGACTTGTGCACCAAGGCTAACTGCTTTGGGACAAGAAACAAAGAGGACTTACAAAATCGGAAGCTAACTGGACTCAGGGAAAGATACAAAAAATGATCTGAAAAGAAGGATCTCTTGATCATGAATGTATCCTTGAAATCTACATCAAGTGGCCAACATCAACATACAATTCTAATCTCAACTGCCAACACTCTATCTCAACTCTCTATCAAAGTCATAGCACAACTTGCATATCATCCGAACACAACTCTTCTTCACTGCTCACACTTCCTCTAATCCTTGCACTTCACCACATCTTCTACAGTCTCTCTCATTCCCATATCTCTAACTCAAACATTCAAATTCCTTATATACAAGATAGATCACCAAGGCTTAAAACAAGTTGGCATGAATCAAAATATTCTTTCTAAACCTAGAACACACATACTGATCTACTCTAGGATAAAGAGAGGACCAAAAAATATCTATCAAATATTAATTCACTTATCTGTAATCATCGGAACTTAACCAACAACATATCCACACACTACACAATCATATAAGCAATTATCGATCAAAACATACTCTTCAAAGCAAATAACTCAAATCCAGATCTCCACATGCTACAATGATATCCGTAAAACATCAAACATGTTTCCACAAATCATATCCGAACCTAAGGATAGGTCAAACAAAGAATATCACAACCAACAATGAACAATACCACAACAACTGAAGACCACAAAGATGTTTCTAGACCTTAGAACCATCATAAACATGATACCGAGACTATATCTAATGAAGATAACAATAATATTCAACACCAACAAGAGATTATGGACCCAAGCACTTCCTAGAATAAGCAACACAACAACTACACCAACAATACAACAAGATAACTTTGCACCATAGACATTCCAGACCAAATTGGAACAACAAGTTTGACATCAATGACAACCTAATCAACACATCAACTCATATTTCTAACAAAAGAATGATTTACCAATTGTTCAAAATTATTGATTGAGTTATTAGGTAAAGAGAAAAACCAATCCAAGGCAATTTGTCTCAAGAATTGAGGGAAAACATTTGCAAGAAGGGCATCCTTAAAGATGAGATCACTACATAAAATGGTAAATATTGACACATGAGTATTAGGATTACCTTTCTCATCATATTTGTCAAAATGAGGTATCTCTATGTGTTTGAGGTTGGGAATATTAATAATGTCAAATGAAAGTGGGCTACTTATGCAATATGATGGGATATTTGTTTGGGATTGGGTTTTGGGTTAAGGTGGTGTTACCCTGTTTTTGAACATGGCCTTAACGTTTTTTAAATCATCTATGATCCTATTCTTGAAACACGTGATTGATGTGTGTCTCAATTGTTGTTTGAATTGTATTTGTATGATGTCAACATTAAAGCATTTGGATTACCATGAGCAAAAGGGTGTTGCTCAGTCATGACTTTGAGGCAACATAGTGATAGAAAGTACAAAAATGAGTGTATCTTAAAAATTATATTTTAGTTCAACGAACTGGTTTATAGGACTCATCTTGACACCATTCCAATAATTCAACCAATTTTGGTAGCAAACCACTTCACAATTTGTGAGATTTTAGTGCTTCATTTTTTGTCTGCCTTTATTTAAAAATTCCTAAAATTTTGCATGTAGGACCTTCTCATGAAGAAGTTTTTCTAGGTTTTCCTCATAATGATGTTCTAATCAACCTAACAAAATTTCAAGGAAAAAAATATCAATAGTTTAAAAATGATCAAATTTTTCCTTCTACATGTAATGAAGTTAAGTAGTGGAACAACTTCCTACAATAACCTTGAGAGGAGGATAATGCAAAAACTTTTACAGATCTTTACAATAGTTACAAAAACCAAACATAGATAAACATAAATAGCATGCATGCCACAACATAATCATTTACGTGGGGAAAACCCTTTCAGGAGAAAAATCCCACACTCTAAAAGGCATCCAATATATTATTCAAAAATCAATAACATATTACAATATACTGTAGAGCAAGTTTCTTACAAGAGTATCACCAATGAAGATCCAAAGACAACTCAATAGCTATCAAACTCTTTGAATACATCACAATACATAGTCTTATTACAATATCCTCGTAAGACTTCAAACCTTTATAGTTCTTAATCAATGGAGTGAAGGCATGCACAAATCGGCTCTCCTTTTGCATATCAATCACAATGATAATAGGGATTCGTTCCAACAATAAATCGATTTGTCAAAAAAGTGTTGTAAATATTTAGATAGATAAAGTTGACCAAGGAGAGATGCACTCCAATTTTTCTGATGATGATATGCATAACCACAAAGACTATGTCATTATTCTCTCTTCTCAAGCACGACAAACAAATTTTTAGTCACATCATGCTATCTTCGTTCTCCTATTGATGGCATATAGTCATAACAATTACAATAAAAGACAAGGTTTTATCAGAATATTCAAGTCACCATTACCTACATAGGGTTATACATTAAGCATGAAAATATTTACAAAATGCATGAGGGAGTTGGAAGAGTGTCTCAAAGGACTCAGTTTTAAGGATGGTAATGGTAACAAGATAAGAGAAATTGCATTCGTCAGCACCCTAATAGCCACGTATGCAAAGTTTGGAAATGCAGTCAAAATATGAGAATTGTTTGACTGACGGTCAATGCAAATCAAATCTTATCGATAATTTATAAATAATTATTCTATAAATCACATGACAACCAAGAAGGATGAAAGTGTAAAATGAAACAAGTGTATCAACCTTTATACCCCAAGTGGTGGGTTTACACGCATATTAATTCAACAAGTTTCTTCATATTAAGAAGTTACCAACATGCATAATGAGTTGGTACTATCGAAAAAATCACCAACTTGGAAAACTTCACAAATAGTTTGATACCTTTATATGCAATAACAAATTAGTCAAAGTAATTCGATTATTAATTTTGCATAATAAAATAAGGTGGTTGCTAAAACAAATGTATCGACAAGCTGGTGGGCTTCACAGAAACATTGATGAATGCACACAAGCGGTTATAAAATCAATACATCGACACATAGAGAGGGGATGTGAATTCAACCTCCAACTCCCACCATCAAGGACAATGTGTTAATCATCCTCAGAATCGAATAATATGACAAAAAAAAACTTTCGGTAGAAGGGTAAACCTCTATTTTAGCCTCAATTAGAGGAGACCAAACCTCTTGAACCCAACAAATTTGTATATGCTATTCCTTAGTTAAATCACTCCAGTGATCTTTTGTAATTGATTTGTAGGCAGTGAGCCTCTCTTTTGAGTAGTGAGCTCTAGGCAGTGAGCCTGAATGCATGTGCATTCCCATTGTAATACTTTTAACAGAGTATACTTATTTTGTGGGTTCATTCCAACCATTGCTTTCCCCCTTACAGGGTTTCTACGTACAAAAATTGTGGTGTTATGATTTTGTGGTTGTTGTTCTTTTGTTCTTGCATCCTTCTCTTGATTAAATTTGTTAAGTGCTTAAAAGAACAAGTTAAAGATAAAGTTTTCAGAACACTAATTCACCCCCCGTCTCAGTGTTCCTTATTTCCAACAAGCATTAAAGCATTTGGATTACCATTAACAAAAGGGTGTTGCTTAGTCATGAATTTGAGGCAACACATTGATAGAAAGTACAAAAATGAGTGTATCTTAAAAATTCTATTTTAGTTCAACAAATTGGTTTAGAGGACTCATCCTGACACTATTCCAATAAATTCAACCAATTTTGGTAGCGAACCACTTCACCATTTGTGAGATTTTAATGCTTCATTTTTTGTCTCCCTTTGTTTAAAAATTGCTAAAATTTTGCATGTAGGACCTCATCATGAAGAAGTTTTTCTAGGTTTTCCTCATAATGGTGTTCTAATCAACCTGACAAAAATTTAAGGGAAAAAATTATCAATAGTTTAAAAGTTATCAGAGTTTTTCTCCTACATGTAATGAAGTTAAATAGTGGAGCAACTTCCTACAATAACCTTGAGAGGAGGATAATGTAAAAACTCGTTGTTCTAGTTTGGTTTGGAATGTCTGTGGTGTAGAGTTATCTTGTTGTGTTGTTGGTGTAGTTGTTGTGTTGCTTGTTTTGGAAGTGCTTGGGTCCGGAATTTATTGTAAACATAAATAGCATAGATGCCACAACATAGATAAACATAAATAGCATGCATGCCACAACAAAATCATTTATGTGGGGGAAACCCTTTTGGGAGAAAAACCCCACACTCTAAAAGGTGTCTAATATATTATTCAAAAATCAACAACAAATTACAATATACTTGTAGAGCAAGTTTCTTACAAAAGTATCGCCAATGAAGATCCGGAGACAACTCGATAGCTATCAAACTCTTTGAATACATCACAATACATAACCATATTACAATGTCCTCGTAACACTTGAAGCCCTTACAGTTCTTAGTCAATGGGGTGAAGGCGTGGACAAATCGTCTCTCCTTTTGCATATTGATCATAATGAAAATATGGATTCGTGCCAACAATAAATCGGTTTGTCAAAAAAGTGTTGAAAATATTCAAATAGATAAAGTTGACTAAGGAGAGATCTACTCCAATTTTACAGATGATGATATGCATAAGCACAAAGACTATGTCATTGTTCTTTCTTCTCAAGCACGGAAAACAAATTTGTAGTCGCATCATGCCATTTTCGTTCTCCTGTTGATGGCACATAGTCATAACACTTATGGTAAAAGAGAAGGTTTTATCATAATATTCAAGTCACCATTACCTACTTAGGGCTATACATTAAGCATGAAAATATTTACAAAACTCATGAGTGAGTTGGAACAATGTCTCAAAGGACTCAGTTTTAATGATGGTAATGGTAACAAGACAAGAGAAATTGCATTCGTCATCACCTTGGTAGCCATGTATGCAAAATTTGGAAATGCATTCAAAATATGAGAATTGTTTGACCGACGGTCAATGCAAATCAAATATTATCGACATTTTATAAAGAATTATTCTATATATCATATGAAAACCAAGAAGGATTAATGTGTAAAAAGAAACAAGTATATGAACATTTATACCCCAAGTGGCGGGTTTACACACATATTAATTCAACAAGATTCTTTATATTAAGAAGTCACCAACATGCATAATGAGTTGGTGTTATCGGCAAAATCGCCAACTTGCCAAAATTCACAAAGAGTTTGATACCTTTATATGCAATAACAGATCAATCAAAGTAATTCGATTTTTAACTTTGCATAAGAAAATAAGGTAGTTGCTAAAACAAATGTATTGACAAGTTGGTGGGCTTCACATAAACATCGATGAATGGGCACAAGCAGTTATGAAATCAATAATCAATACATCGGCACCACCTCCAACTCCCACCATTAAGCACAATGTGTTAATCATCCTCAGAATCGAAAAATATGACCAAAAAAACTTTCGGTAGAAGGTTAAACCTCTATTTTACTTTCAATTAGAGGAGACCAAACTTCTTGAATCCAAAAAATTTGTAGATGCTATTCTTTAGTTCAATCACTCTAATGATCTTTTGTAATTGATTATAATTCAAACAACATTTTATGCTGCAAGTAGTTGCTAGATATCTACAAAGGAGTTCAAATAACTATATTTTCACCAAAGCTTTGCCTGCAGAAACATTTGTCTATTTGAGAGACAAGTTGGGGGTATCTACCCCTCCTGATGAGAACTAAATCCATTCATTTGCATTAATGAACTGGACTTCATAGTCTTATCCTTTTATCTGGATTAATGAGTTGGTGTTTCTCCTCTGGTGGAGCAGTCTGTGTTTAAGGGGGAGAGATTCCTAAGATTCATGTTTTTGTTTTGTGTTGGGAGAGAGGCTTTGGTTTTCTATTTTGAGATCTTTTGGCATTATTGTTAAAGGGGGAGAGAGATCGTGTGAAAAACTACTTTATCTATCTTGATCTTAGGGGGAGTTTGTTGGAGATGTCTTCTTTTTTTGCATTGACTGTTTTTCACATTCATATGATTCCATTAATTCCAAAGGGGGAGATTGTTGTATATTACTGGTCATTGTTGCTGCTAGGATATGTTATTGTCATTGATGTCAACCTATTCCTATGATTTGCTTTGGTGATTTCTGTTTGGGAAAATCTTATGATCCGGTTTGCAGTGTTCTTTTTTCTTATCATTGTTTTGTAGAGCTCGGTATTTCCTTTGGTATATTCCGGTGTGATCAAATCTTGTGTTGAGATTTTTGGATATTGTTTGGGATGGTCTTGTGTATCTTCATTTTAGATGGATCGTGATTTGGTGCTTTGCAAGTTATCTTTCTTCGTAACAGTTGTTGATTAGTTGTATTCCTGAGCTTCAGATGTTGATCAATGAAGATTTGATAAGTGGTGTTGGTGTAACTATTGTTGATGATTCTAATGTGCTTATTGGTGTTTCCTAGTCATGTCCTATATTTTCTAGTGATCTGAATTGATTTTTGTGCGAGTTTTTGATGGTTTCTATGAATTGGTGTTATACAATTTTTCTAGTAGTGTAGTGTATTGCGGTTGATCTTGGCAAGATTTTTAGTGGAGTTGTGCATTTGGGAAATTGAATTAGGTCCATGTTATTTCATGTAAATCATTATATTGGTATGGTGGTCGATCTTTGTATCGTGTGATGTAATTTTGTAATTGAGGGTTTAGCCGACCTTGTTGTCAAGGTTGATGAGTTGTATATATAGGTGATATATTCATGTAATTTGTGTGTCGTTGTTGTGTCTGCATTATCAGAAAGTGGTATATATGCGAACAAGAGATTTATCCTTTAGTGTTGTGTTGAAGAGAGATTTGTGTTGCAGGACAAACATATGTGCTTAACCAGAACTGTAATCAAGAATTTGGAGATGGTATTCTTTTAGTTCATTTCTTCTGGATTGTAGTCTGAATCTTGTTGTAAGTCGGTGAGACTTCCTTGAGGGTTGCATCCTTCCGAACCATTATATTTGAGCGCAGTGAGCTCTAGGCAGTGTGCTTGAATGCCTATGTTTTCCCCACTATAGTATTTTACATACTACTATAGAGTATCATCTTACTATGGGTAGGTTCCCATCGTGGTTTTTCCCTTAACCGGGGTTTCCACATCAAAATCTTGGTGTTGTGTGTTATGTTGTTAATTTTCCTATCTTTATTATTGTTGCAGTTTATTAGATTTATTTTTGTGATTAAGTTTGTAGATCCCCTGAAGACTGATTCACTCCCGCCCGCCTCTCAGTCTTCCTCCTCTTTGCTGCTAACAAGAGTGGCTAGCCAAACTAGACTTGAAAGTATAGACTTAGTTAGAATCTATTATAAACATCTGAGATGGTTAGTAGAACCAAACATGGAATTAAAAATTAGAAATCAAAACAATGGTATGTATTCCTAGAAAGGATCAACGTGGAAGTTCTATGTTTTGTGTAACTATCAAATTTCTAGATTTGAGAGAGTCTTGGTACAATTAAAACAATTGTAAGATAATATAGTAATAATAAATTGAGTTCGCGTACCTGAGAACAAGAGGGAACAGGTTAGATAGCTCATGAGATCAAGTGTGGAACTAGAAGGTATCATCGACAAAGAAGATAAAAATAAATTTAAAGTGTTTCATAAAGCAGGATTAATAGGTAGAGGTTCTTATTACTACAAGTCTATTTTCATCAAATTCCAAAACATGTGTGTAAGAGTAGTAAGCCTCAAATAGAGTCAACATGTAGGTAGCATAAGAGACACTCTTGATGGTTTGGAGTTTTGCCTCTTTTTTTGGTTCAACCGAGTAAATTTTTTATCAGTGACTACACACATCAACATGTTACAATCATGTAAAACCTTTAGCCAAGGTGACACTACAATAAGTATGTGTTAGTTAGTTCAATTGGTCTAGATATGCAATCTAATCAAAGGTCATACAAGTTGGGAGTTGCCTATGAGGTATGACCGACTTGTGTAGGGACAAACGCCAGACTAAAACATTTTGGCATTTGAACCAACTTCTTAAACCTCCTTGCAAAGGGTTAGGCCTATCCAATTGGAAGTAGCGCGAGGGACTAGTAAGTTCATACTTGGGCAGGTAGTAGAAAAGCCCCCTGATGATACTTTTCACTCTTAATAGTATTGCAAAGATTGCTTGAAGGTTCAAAATGAATCCAAGAAGCTATAAACTCTAAACCTCTCTTTCTTTCTTATGTTGTTGTAGAGGAAGGGATTTGTCACCTCCAAGATGATGAATCTCAGGGGATAAATCAATCTACCGCTACCTCACTCAAATTGGCGCTAAGGTGAGTGAGGGGATAAAAATAACAAAGTTAAGCAGTTAATCGCAATATGAGGCTCTCAAATGATTCTGTCAAGCCTCTGTCAAAAGGATGAGCGTGTAGGTCTAAGACACCAGCGTGGAGCTCTATTGTCCTGTACGGACAAGGTACAAAGTTCATACAGGAAGTTCCAGGTGCAATTATAATGCAATAAAACACGAAAAAACAATGAACTTAAGCTAGTAAATGCGATATACAAAATAACCAAGATAAAATGGAAGGAGAAAAAGAAAAGAAAGTAGACAAACAACAGGTCCACGCTATGAAGACTCTAGCTAGATGAATCTTCTCTAATGAAACCTACACACAAGCAAGAAGGAAAATGTTGGGGGTTGTGTTTTTGGAGTCTGCCTCAATCAGACCCTCATTTTGGTGTTTCCACCTCCACAGACAACCCAGATAGATTGATAGAATAAAAGATAAATGCAAGATAAAATAAATGAGAGATGATAAATGATAGAAGAGGGATGCGATAAATCCCAAGATTCTCAAAGATGAGATATATATAATGATAGAAAGATATTACCAAGGAGGATTGAGAAAGCCAAGAGAGTTGCAAGAGACATTATGAGAGCTTGAGAGTGTTGTAGAAAACTAAACACTATTGTAGCAAGTGAGTGAGAGAGAAAGAGCAAGTTGTGAGAGCCCAAACAATAAGAGAGATTGTATGGAGGAACTAGAGAGCTTTTATAACCAAGAGAAATTGATTAGAGAAGCTAGAGAGCTTGAATGGAGAGAAAATATAGATTTAAAAGAGAGAAGAGGAGGTAAAAGAGGGCCATGAGCCATTTAGAAGATTTCGAGCAATTTCCATCGACATGTGCAAGTGACAGTGGAAAGGCGCGCTCAGAACCGACATTTGAACGCTGAGATGTCACAAGACTAATGTGGGGAGCACGGACATCCATGCATTGCCCTAGTGTCCAAATGAATCATGCTAAAAAATGGCAAGAGACAAGGGAGACATGTGGCTAACATGAAATAAAAGTCAAAGGATAGTTGTTGAAAGGTGTCTTTAGCATCCTGCGAGAGAAAAGGTTGATGCAAGGGTAGAAATGAGCCTACTCAGGTGCTAGGGGAATGGACAACAAAATGGTTACAAAAGATGTAGGTTGAATTACAAAAAGGGTATGCAATTTTGAACACAACATTTTCCCCCCACTTTAGCGGGCTTATGAATCAACATGAATATGCATGCTAAAGGAAATCTACTGGACATAAAATAACATCATGATACCAAAAGGATACTATAGATGAAGTAGATAAATCTCCAAGCTAGGGAAGCATGCCCCCAAGTTGAAGATATACAAAACAATGCATTAGATAGGAGAACCTGCACAAGATAATAGGGTTAGAGAATAAGATAATCCCAAGACAACAGGGTTAGAACATGAAAGCATAGAACAAAGAAACTACGATATTGAGTCAGCAAAGTAAAAGAGACCTCAATGTAAAAGGTTGTCTCAGTACCATGTGTTGTCCCCAAAATAACAACAAATATAGGAATTCTTAAACAAAGAGAAGAATGCAAAGATTGATCACCTCAAGGAAGAATGTACCCAGAAGTCAAAGAAGCAACCAATGTCGAAGAGATAATACATGACCTAGACACTAGCTTGATGAATCACTAGTGGTCATATAGACATGATGATGATGATAAAAAAGATAGATCTAGCAAGTTGTGTTATGCCAGATTATCAAAGATAAGTAGCACCAACCTCTCTCTAAATGAATGCCACTACCAAAAGACAAGATAAAGAAGATAGTCATGATAGGGAGGCAAATTTTTGTTGATTAGACAAAGTTGCCCCCCAGCAAGATGAAGTTGATATTTAAAATAGATATTGTTACTCGATACATCAAAAACACGCTAGTTGTAGACTAAAATGTTGGATGATAAGATAAAGGATAGAGATAGAAGATAAATAAGACAGTGTAACAGAAATGAGCCTCACTTTGGAGGAAAGCCCCTTCTTATGAAAAGATATAAGATAAGCGGCCACCATTAGTATAAGATATGCCAATATGGATAGCAAGATGTGCTATGCTAGATGGCCATACGATAGGGCGTGATAAGATAGATAGATTTTGCTGGCATGGGTAGCGATACACTAGATAGCCATGCGATAAGGTAGATGAAGATAGATTTGTCGACATGGGTAGCAACATGCTAGATTTCCATGTGATAGGGAAAATGAATTTGGTAAGTAGTAGATTGGCCCCTACCAAGGAAAACAAGAAAGATAAATCAAGAATGGTTTGGCCCCCATGTAGGTGATCTTGGAAAAGAAAAATATCAAGTGGTTTGGCCCCCACCTAGGCGATCTTGGAAAAGAGAAATATCGAGTACTTTGGTGCCCACCTAGGAGAACATGAAAAAGCAACTGGAAAAGGAAATAAATGGAAGAGATAAAAGATAAAATGTAGCTATGATGACCCCCCCCCCTTAGAATGATATGCGTGGAAGGCGTGTTATTCTAAGGAGAAGAGCGGTTGTGGCACATCAACAGAGCGATATATTTTCATGGAATGCCACCAAGACCAAGTGACACATAGATATCCACAACATCAAAAAATACAATGGAAGAGAACATGTGGATCTGATAATTTGGTATCAGTACCCATAGCCGTGTCAAAAGGATATATAGTATCACTGTGAGATGCTCGTGTATCGTCATAGCGCCAAATTTCTCAGATCTGAAGAAGAGCACATGAAGACAAAGATAGGATAAGTATAGAATGTGTAAAAGAACAAGATAGAGGTAAGCCTCAATATCACTTGTTGTGCAAAGAAGAAGAGGGTACATCAATAGATGAAGAATTAATGACAACCGATTCATGAAGTTTTTGGATCTTGTCATTCAAGGCCTTACATTCACTAGTGGAATGGCCAAGCACTTGATGATATGAAAAGAAATAATGAATCTTAGGAAACTTATTATGTGTAGGAGGAGGAAGAGCAATCAAGAAGGTTTTAAGTATCTGCAACAAAATAAGCTCTTGATCAGATGAAGGATGAGGAGAAGGAAGTAACCCTTTCTCTTGGGGAGAAGATTTTGACTACTAAGAAGAAGAATAAGACATAGGACCATTAGAGAACAAAGGGGATGAAGAAAAAGGAGAAGCTTTGTAACCTAAACCCACTGTAAAAGAGTGTAATGTTGATTCCAAAGGGACCTTAACTCCTTGACCCATGCGCCCAAGACAGTCTCCTTTGTATCCATACTTGGAAGCAATATTGAACCCTAGACCATAACGTGATTGCAACTCCTCCAAAGGGGGAGGATCACCTTTAATGGTGTATCCAATCATGTTCACATGATCCTGCAATACAAAAGAATAATCACCTTTGGTAGCAGGTGTGAAAGATGTTTCTGGAAGTTTAAGGTGGATAGGGTCGACCTTATATTCATCAACATGAGAATGAGTGAAATCCAAGGAACCCCAATCATCACCTAAACATGCATTTACTCTAGATGAAGAAGATAGTTCAATAGAAGATCTCTTATCAGGAGTAGACTCGGAGCTTTGTGCTTTTAGGAGATCTACCTTGGAAGGATCCTATAGAGTCAAAAATATAACCCTCATCGCTCTTAATGGCAATTGCGACATGTGGCACCTCCCCCACACTTCTTGGAGGACAAGTTCACCAACTTGTCCTTTTATCCACTGAAGAAGTCCATGTCAGCTTCCCTAGAGGCGTTACCAACTCTACCAATCTAACAGATTCATGGAAGCAGTTGTGGCACGGAGACGTATGCACAACGAGCTATCATCCTACCAACCTGCCAACCAGAAGGTTGGTTGTTGGGATGTCATGACCCACACCAAGAAGGAATCGTAATGCCTCCCTGCACGAGCACCGACATTCAAACTCATCCCTTAGCCTATATCCTTGGTTTTGGGACATTTCTAGGGGATGTTTTGGTAGATTGGAGATTGGCTCTTGGAAATTGAAGCTCTTGGAGACATCATCACCATTGTTGCAGCATCGTCAAGCTACCAAGTTTACCAAGCATACCAATACTTGCCAAGCACTAGGAGAGTAATCTAACTCTATCTTGTGTTCCCAATATCTTGTTTATTTTCCAATTACCAAATAGCATAGCATTGTCTTTGTATTTGTCTTTGCATTCTTCTTTATTAGCCTCGTCATTATTTTCCTTTCCTGTGGCTTTTTGGATTGTTCATGGAGGTGAAAACAACAAAACGGGGGTCTGACTTAGGTAGACTCCAAAACACATCCCCCAACGTTTTCCTTCTTGCTTGTGTGCAGGTTGCATTAGAGAAGATTCATCTGGCTGGAGGCTTCATAGCGTGGACCTATTGTTTGTCTATTCTCTTCCCTTTTCTCCTTCCATTTTATCTTGGTTATTTCGTATATCGCATTTACTAGTTTAGCTTCATTAGTTTTGGTGTTTTATTGCATTATAATCTCACTTGGAACTTTATGTACGAACTTTATACCTCATCCATATAGGATGGCAGCGTGTCACGTTGGTGTCCCACACCCACGCACTTGTCCTCTGGATAGAGGTTTGACAAAGTCGTCTGAGAGCCTCGAATTGTAGTTAACTATTTAACTCTGTTACTTTTTATCCCCTGGCCCAACCTTGTGCCAGTTCGTAGAGGTATCGGAAGGACCATTCTCTCTCCAAGGACTCATCACTCTCAGGGTGTCGAATTCCCTCTATTACATTTTGGTGAGACCGACGTGAAGGGGGGTTCGTGTGTGTTTTCTTTTTCTAGTATAGCTTAGTTTCTTTATTTCATTTCCTTTTCCAATTTAGTATAGCTATTTTATTTTTCATCACACTCATTTGAAAAAAAAAAGATAACAAGCACATTTTTCCCTTTCACGTTTTCATCTTAAACATATCCAAATAAAACAATCCTATATCTTTTTCCAAAGACTTGCATAGGTGTACCTGTTCTGTGATTTGGTTGTCGATCAGCTTATGAGCTTTGCGACCCATATTGTGACAGAATTCGTAGTCAGGAGGTCATCCTGAAGGAGTTTCCCTCATGATCGCTACAGTCCTCCTCTACCTGGCACCATGTAGGGTGAGCGGTCATCTGATCCCAATGAGTTATTGATCTCTCATAGTATGAAATCTATTCTGACTAGGGGGCCTTCTCCTTCTAATTCGCAACCCAACTCTCCTAGGAGTTCTACCTTGTCTTCCTCTCCTACTATCGATCATGATTCTTTTGTCTCTATCAATTTGAGAAAATCAATTCTTTAGAGCATAATTTGAGAGATTTTGAGGGATTCCTGAACCGAGAGAATGTGCTCCCCCACGCCAGGAATGTTGTCAGCACATTGAGAGACATGTTGATATCCGACATAAGAGGCTCAAAGATGGTGAGGTCCCTATCCATGATTGTAAGAATCTATTTGAATCTAGTTGGGGTACCCCTATGGACACCCAGTTTGATCCATTCGAGTCCCAGGTCATTTTTAGCATCCCAGGGTTGGGATCCCGCATGGTGGATTCCCCCATCCCCAGTATCAGTGCCTCCTTTGTTCCTTTAGGTTACACAAGTATGGCTAATGACTCGACTGCTTTCTCTGTTGCTTCTCATATTCCAGTTGTCTCTTCCAGTACCACGTCAGTCAGAATGTCATCTGGTGGGGGAGGTGGTGTAGCTCCACCACCTCCTCCTCTACCTACAAACCTAGTTCTAAATACTATTCTGCAGAACATGAGTTAGCTTTAGTTGTAGCTCACTTCTCTGGCTTTTGCTTCCAACCAATCATCTGCACCTACATACTATAGGAAGAGCCCTTTAGACATCACTATCCTCAATACCATCCTTCCAACAGTCATCGAGTCATTGAATTTTGATAGGTTCAATGGTGATGGTGACCCAAACACTCACATCAATTCATTTATGACCATATGTATTGACTATCACAATCTGGACTTTATTCTCCTTAAGTTGTTTGCTCATTCCCTCAAAGGGATTGCGTTGGAATAGTACAATTTTCTTCCTGACCATTCCAACCGCACCTTTGACCAGCTAATGGATCTCTTTCTCAAGAGGTTTCATGCTAACATAGGCAACAAGGTCACTATATCTGACCTTGTTCATTGTAAGTAGAAATCAAATCAAGAGGTGATGGATTTTATCTCACAATATTAGGTGATCTCAACTAAGATCCCCTTTTCCCTATCAAATAATGACTTACAACATATGTTCATAGGCAACTTGCAGCCGAGGGAGAAGTTATCCCTAAATCGTTATCAGAACTTTGCCAGCATGTGCTCTTCCTTGACCGATTACCAGCACATCGTGATGCAGTTTGAAGAATCTTATTCGAACCCTCATGGTGGATCTTTTCCTGGCACATCCTCAGATGGGTCTTAGAGGAATAAAGTCTCTAATATAGCAGCTACTCCTCTTATAGCTGCCTCTTAATCATCACAAAACCAAGTCTTCACAAGATTGAACGACTCTTATTTGAGTATCATGTAGTGGTTGTTGTGAGACAACCTGATCACCCTACCTAAGCCTAAACCTCTATCAAATAGCCGACCCTACCCCCACTGGTTCGATGGGTAAAAGTATTGTCATTACCATCGTGTGCCTGATCGCAACACTGAGAGATCTTATCATCTTAGAAACATTGTCCAAGACCACATCGACAATGTGGCTATTAAAGTTGACACAAAGAAATACAAGTTGACCAAGTTTGTGGATAAAACCAACAGTGACTTGCAGATCTATACCAACGCATTTCCTCCACACTCAACTAATATGATTTCTACATCTGATCTAATATTGGATGGTGGTCCATATGTCAATATGGTGACCATCACCCCTATCGTCTCCCCCCTGCCCAAAAGGAGAAGGTGTCTGGAATTCTTATCTCATTCACACCACTCAATGCCCCTTATTGCGAAGAGCCTTCTCCTCTCTATATCCCTTCTTGATTGAACGGTCAAACTATCACAAGTGTGATGGTTGACCCCTCCAACATCATCGGTCACTAGTTTTGTTAGCTTCTATTTTACCTGTACACATCGTGCCAACCAATATTCTAATCTCTCTTCATTCCCTTGTGGTGCAACAACTACAAAAACATGTCGTGGTTGTACAAGATCTGATAGACGGTCATACTCAAGTGAACTTTCCATGTCATCATTTGACAAGGATATTGTTTGAGATAAAGGAGTTGGATATTGTGGAACCCATGTATCAACCCACTCACTTGACTTGCACTGAACCCAATCACATCGAACACAACTCTGACAAAAACAAGACAACGCTCGTGTCCAAATGATCTATGTACTTGCATCTAAGCTGAGAAATGAATGCATCTTTGAAGAATCTTTAATTGTTTGACAGTCCAATTTGTTTCCCACTGTGCCCTCCTCAACCAGCCAAAATAATCTAGTCACTATTGAATCAAGAGTACCTCCATGTGACAATGTTGAACTACACCAATCAACAATAGAACGCGCATCAAAGAAATTTGCACCTAAAATCCTCAATTTCTCCTTAACTAGAGCTCTCTTCAAACATGCACCTGCTCCATCATGCTCCCCCTTCTGATGCCCTACCTCAAAAAGATACCAAATATGAGGTATATGCCTCTCTACATGCATTCTAATCAACCAATAAAACATACTGGCATTCTTGAATTGACCTGTACAATTATCTGACCATATGATATGTCGATCAATTGCAATATCTTTCTCATGCAAGAACTCAAAAAAAATGTCGAAATAATGTTGCACATATTCGGAGGAGTGTGATCTATCATCACTCATATAAAAAAGATACTCCTTGATTATCTTCAAGTCCTCTTCTATACTATCATGGGAATGTCTATATGTAATGTGAACAAAAATAGCAATCTGGATTGAATTGTAAAACTAAGACTATACCTCATTCTATGGTTTTAATGTATAGTTCTCTACAAAATCAACCACCGATACAATAGTATCAATTAGAAAAGAGTTCTTACACATCCTGAACTATTGATCCAACCACTGAGACCTATGGGTGTGCCTTGCATACTTGTAGAAAATATTTTCCTTAAAATCTAAAATAAAATCAACAACACTCACTTCTCTTGAGACTAATTCACATCTAGAACCTTCACCTCCACTCTTTAAAGTATATTTCACTATCTCGTATCTTTTTTTCTCAACATAATTCTTTCCAAACTCATGTTTGCTTCCCTCATGAAAAAATGAAACAAAATTTGACAACTCACCACATAGTGAGCACTTCTCATTCAAACAATCATTTCCATAAAAATAGCAATCATCATCTCTAGGGCATAAAAATAGATCTTGCAAGTCTCTTGATGATCTCAAAAATATCATTGCACCACACTCCTGCAACATCTCATTAGTATGCATTGTAGAACGAATATGGAATAAAAGTTCATGGTACATTGAAAACTCCACATGGTACTTGCAACAACAAGTATTACGCATCTTAAGAGGTACACAATAAAATGGCTTCAAAGATTCAAAGGCCCTTTGTGATATTTGCAAAGTTGGATGTACTTCACACAAAAAATTGTACAACATTGTTTGGCTTGATTCTAAGAAATTTTTGGGATGTGGTGTGCAGTCTCGGTTGCCGATTCTTAATTTTAAAATATCCTTTACATTAGGTGATACTCTAGAATTAGAGTGCCAAAATTGTTGAATCTCCTCCTTCACATTTTCAGTCAACTTTCTATCAACACATGGAAGCCTCCGACCAAAAGCCCACATATCATGTTGAAGTGGATTGTCAAGTCTTTGTCTTCATGCAAGTGCTCTATCCAAAGTTTTATAATTTATGTTCAAATAAACACAAGTTTGTCTCATTTGACAAGCCTTCCTCAATTGATGGCTTACTAAGGAGGTTGTAATCACTCTTTGAACAACTCTCTTATCTCTTTCCTTGGTATTCTTTCCAATAGAATTGAGAGCATCAAATAGATTTTTGGCAATAATACAATTTCTCTCCATCTTCTTGTCCATACCATTCTTCAATTTGTTTAGAAATGGTCTCATATTTATCATCTTTAGCAATTGAACAAAAAGTTGGCATTGCTCGATCAATGTCTTATTGCTAAAATTTTGGTCGAAAAGTTGTGTAGCCCACAATCGAACAGTTCTTGTTGACCTCTTGCCTTCACGATTCACAATAATGTTCTTGTAAATTTTAACTAACCATTTTGGGGTTCTTGATTGGATTTGGAATTTGTCTTTCATCCATGAGAGGGTCTTCATTTCTGAAGTAATTAGGTGTTACATATTGTTCACTTGGTTGAGCAATTCCACCTTCAATGTCAAAGTTTTCCACATTTTCACCTCCAATGTCAAATTTTTCCACATGTTCACCTCCTATGTCAAAATTTTCTACATTATCACCTCCAATGTCAAAAAAAATCATATTTACACCAAAATTATGGACACCTTCATTGTCAACTCCCAAATTTTCACTTTCCATTCTCACATCATGTTGAGCATTTTCATTATCACTTTCAAAATCTACATTTTCATTTTCAATAACTTGTTCAACAATTTCAAATTCAATTTCCTCTTTACTTGAAGTAACATTAGCAATATTTAACATACCTTGCCTTCTCTATCTCTTTCTCTATAAACTTCAATTTGGTCATTTGAAAGCTTTCTTTTGTGTTAAGACTTTCGATGACTACTACTCCCCATTTACCTCCACAAAGATGCTCCTAAATGATTGACAATGTAAGATTTGACTTTAAGAATCTCTCAAAAGTAAAAATTTGTCTCAACCTGTCTGAAAACCCGTGATTGTCGACAAAAACCGGAATGTGGAGAATGACGGTCATTGGAATCCTCAAAATGGCCCACAAGGCTCTTTTTTATTGATAGAAATCGGCTATCCGATTTTAATGCATAAATTTGGGGTCCCAAAAATAATTCTCGTTGCCACCTTTTTGTTTTATTGTTGCCCAATTAATGGCAGTGGCAGAAATCGGATATCCGATTATATAAAATATCTAATTTTAGTACTCATATTTCAGAGAGATAAATTAGGGGAGGGGGAGAGAGAGATTAGGGGACAGAGAGAAAGATTAGGGGACAGGGAGAGAGAGAGAGAAAGATTAGGGGAGAGGGAGAGAGAGAGAAAGATTAGGAGAGAGAGAGAGAGAGAGAGAGAGAGAGAGAGAGAGAGAGAGAGAGAGAGATAGAGAGAGAGAGAGAGAGAGAGAGAGAGAGAGAGAGAGAGAGAGAATATTAGGGGAGAGGGGGAGAGAGGGAGGGGGAGAAAGATTAGGGGAGAGGGAGAGTAGGGGAAAAGGGGGAGAGGGGGAGAAATATATAAAGAGAGATATATTAGGAGAGAGAGAGAGAGAGAGAGAGAGAGAGAGAGAGAGGTCATGTGACCCCTTAGGACCCATAATGACCCAATATGGTGTCATAAGGGATCATATTGTGTCATAAGGGGTCATATTGTGTCATAAGGGGTCATATGAAACCATATGACCTATAACAACACAATTTGATGTCGTAAGGGGTCATATGGTGTCGTAAGGGGTCATAGGACACAAAATGACCCCTTAGGACACCATAGGACCCATAACAACCCAATATGGTGTCATAAGGGGTTATATGTTGTCCTTAGGGATCATATGGTATCCCATGACCCCTTAGGACACCATATGACCCCTAACGACACCATATGGTGTCATAATGGGTCATAGCGTGTCATAAGGTGGAAAGATGAATCATTATTACAATATAAAAAGTAGTGTCAATATTGCTTACAAAAGTTTGACACCTAAGGGGTCATATGGTGTCCTCAGGGGTCATATGACATAATATGACCCCTTCCCCCTCCCTCTCTATATCCCTCTCTCTCTCCCTTCCCCTTTCCCCTCTCTCTCCCCCCTCCCCCCTCTCCCCTAATATCTCTCTCCCTCCCCCCCTCTCTCTCTCCCTCATAATCTCTCTCTCTCTCTCTCTCTCTCTCTCTCTCTCTCTCTCTCTCTCTCTCTCTCTCTCTCTCTCTCTCTCTCTCCCCCACTCCCCTCTCTCCTTCACTCCCCCCTCTCCCTCTCCCTAATATCATATACTAATATATTTATAAATTAATATATTGTATATTATTACATTATATATTAATATATTAATAAACAATAGATTAACAATGTGCAAATTTAGTTATTGAATTTAATTATTAAAATCGGATATCCGATTAGTGTTATACAAATTTCAAATTTTTGCTCGGGTTTGCTTTGGGATTTGGCTTGGAAGTGACAAGACTAGAAAGTCAACTGAAAAAACATGTTTTTCAGTATTCCTTGATTTTCTAGACTTTATACTGGTGGCTAATGACTTTTTTTATAAGCAAAATTGATAAAATGAAAAGATTTTTTTAAGGACATTCTCAACTTTCCAACAATATAAGGATTGTCTTATTTCAACTTTAATAAATAATTATTATTTATTTTCTAATTGAATTTTGCAAAAGTCCTGATTGATAAATTGATTGAAAAACACTCATAACTTTCAAGCCGTATAATATTTTTTGAATCTAAAACATGCGTCACATCCTATGCTTTGTCTACTATAGGGAAAAATAAAATAAAAATGAATTTCATAAGGTTTTGACTAAGTTAAGGTGGTCATACGTAGGAGTTTCTGAATTTCTGAAAAGCTGTAGTAAAAAAATCATAAATCATTTTTTACTTTATAAAAAATTATAAAAAAATATGTGCCACATCTGGACATGAGTCTAATACTTATATTATAAATCTTATAAAAAAATATTATGGTTTGATTATGATTAGGGTAGTAAAAAATACGCCTACTTCTTATCTTTTTCCTGAAATTTTAGTACCACTGTATTGAAATTTAAAATTTTCATCAAATAGGATTTTTTTTCTTTCAAAAAGAAACTAGTATCTTAGAAACTTCATTCAATTTTCTATAGATTCTCTTCTTAAACATTTTAAAAATAATCTTCACAACTTATTCAAATTTTTATGTCAAGTTGCATAACTCTGATTTTCTGAAATTTCATTGCCACTTAAGGGTCTATTTTGGCACACCACGATCTTGCACATACCCATATTCTTAAGAGCACTAGTACTTAATAATTTTGATAAAAAATTACATCCCCTCTCAAATAAGGATGCACTCTTTGCATTATTGTGTGTGGAAATTATGTTAATCATTTGATTCCTAGAGGTCAAGATATATAGGTGAGCCATGATGGGCGATGCTCAAGGAATAAGTCTAGATTTTAAATTAGGTTGAATTTTATGGGTATTGACACTAAAATAATAATATTTATTTATAGGAGGAATTGTTGTGAATAAACAATAAATTAAATTTATCACTATTAGGTTGAGTGTGGAAGATTGGCAAGTAGTGGCAAACACCTTATGCTACATTCTAATGATGGATCATGAAGTGTGATTTGAAATGTTGATGCAAAAACTCTCACACAATTGAATCTAGAAATAAAAAATCATCAACATAATAGATTACAAAAATCTAATGTCATTAATGAACAAATTACCAAAAAGTGTGTGCTATACTAAAACTATAATGAGAGCACAATAGAGATAAAGGTAAAACTGGTTGAGTAATACTCTACCATTTAAAGAATTGGGTGACTTAAATGCATATTTATGGGTTGATTCAAGGTCTAAAAGAAGTTATCATTACATTAAGATTGGCCTAGATGTGTCATGTTTCCAAGAAATATCTACTAGTTGGCTTCCACTTCCTCATATTGATGCTATTATATACCTACTTGACATTCATAAAAAGAAAAATAATTTATAATACAACATGCTTAAGTACATAAAATGACATTTGAACCCAAAAATTCTTAAACATAGAACAAATCTAACATTATAAAATGCATTGATAACTTTAAAATGCAAAAGAATTTCTTTCATGAAATTATTGAGATTAATATTTCTATTCGAGTCAAGAATAAACTGGATATTTGAAGGACCCAAATTCGAACTGGCTAGAGAAGGAAGGAGATAATATGGTAGCCTCCCTGCAAAAAGTTGTGAAGGATATATAACATATGAAGGTAGATTTTTAAGGGGGAAATGAGCTACAAGAAGATTAATGACAATCTAATTATATTGGTCAACTTCAACTACAAGGTTATCAAGTCCAGTGTTGAAAGTGTCAGAGTCATGGCATAGAAGTTTGAAAGAGCTCAAGAAACCAAATCTTTCTTCATCGATATTGATGTTGTTGAGAAAGGCAATCAGGCTACTCAAGAGAAGGGTAAAGGCCCTTGTACACATACTGGAGCGAGCAACAAGTAGATGGTGGACATATTTGAGGACCTAAATCTAAAATTTTGGAAATATATTTCTTTTTTGTAATGCTTGAAAAAACATACAATTCTAATCTAGAATCCTATTCTTATACAAAAAATTCTTCAAATCCACTTCAAACTTGCTCAAATTCAATTAAACAAAATTGTAAATGTTGTGTGAGGAAATAACAAGGGTGAATTTACTTTTAAGACAGAACATCCATATAGTTCTATATTTTTCTGATATCTTTTGTTGTGTATGCCAAAAAAACACATTTGACAAATTCGTGTGAAAAAATCATTCAATATTCACAAGAACTTGCGACAAGTTTGTACCATAGAACTACCAAAAAATGTTCTAATCAAATCGTGAATTCAATCACGAATTTCTTGTTTCAAATTTCTACTCATGAATATTCAACAATTTTGTATCTATATTTTCTATAATGACAAAATTACAGATGACAATAATCTTTAATGACCTTATACACATTAATGATTTCATAAAATCCACAATATAACAATCAAATAGTCTCTAAAACTACTTTAAAAATGATGTAATATAATAACTAATAAAATAAAAAACAATAATTCAAAAAAAATACCACATTTCATGAATTCATTGAATCATAACCATATTCAAAAATTGCAATAAAATAAACAATCTCAAATTAAACATCCAAGATTTTTATGGCTTAAGAGTGGCCCTATCATGTTGTCTCCTATCATGGTTATAAAACCTCCACCTGTATTTGAACTATACTAAGATCCATCATAAGTTCCACTGGGTAGACAAGCATCCCCACACTATCTCAAAGCAAGTCAAACGGTTATGATACACTTTGATTAAATTGGGTGCAAGTTAATTTTTTTTTAATTAGAATTACAAGATTTTCAGCCACCACGTTACACATTTAACAACAACTCAATAAAAAATATCTATCTAGAATTTACTTTCTTCTCGGTAAAGAAAAAAGGTGATTTTACTTTTAAAACTAACAAGTTGGGAGAGATTTCACTTTAGAGCCATGATATTTACCAAATCCCAATTAGTGGACAAAGGACATGTTATCAAAGATTCCGACCTTAATCATTCTTGGTTGGGAAGGTAAAAAAGATGTTTGATGAAATGCCATAATAAGGTCTATGCTTTTATTTAATCAAATTGCCCTTTAAAAAGTTGGGCTTCTCTAACATCAAGAGCATGTATGGTGTCATCAAGTTGACATTAGATTGGGAGAAAATTGGTCTCCTATTCTCACTTGTTAATGTGTCTTTGATTGAATTCATTTGTGGAGAAGATATTAGTCTATTTTTTATCATTATTTTGTTTTATGTTGGTAAAATTTTGGGGTGGGTTTGAGTAAAGTTTATTGAAAAATGAGGGTAAGTTTGATTTTTTTAAAATTGTTACATTTGGTTATACTTCTACACGTTTTCATGACAAAATATAAGGGTGGCCTTTGGTTCATGCATTGCTATAAGTATGTGTCTGTCATCATAAAAAATAAGCCTATATCCATCGGGTGAAATTCTCAATCCCCACCACTCGACCTATACGTGATGGGCTACAACTTTGACATAAGTTTAAGTGAGAACTCATATAAGATATATAATTGACCTTTATTCATTAATGTAATTACTTTTGACATACTTTAAGGAGTTGCCATGGTGAGATAAAAAGGTGGGTTTTGCTCCATGCTTTACTTTAAGTACAACTCCAACCACCAAATATCCTCATAACAACTATAAGGTACCTTGCTAATAAAATGTGAATTTGGGTCTCTCATGTTAAATTTTGAGGTGGGTTTGAGTAAAGTTTATTGAAAAATGAAGGTGAGTTTGATTCATTTTATTATATTTCAACATATTTTTATGATAAAATATAGGGGTGGGCTTTGGTTCATACATTGTCATAAGTGTGTACCCTATCTTCAAGTATTGTCATCACTTGCTAAACGGTGTCGAGTTCATAAAAAATGAACCTAGACCTAGACAAGCTGGGCCAAAATTTAACAAAAGTTTAGGTGACAAATCATGTATAAAACATGTAATTGACCTTAATTCATGTATATAATTACATTTGACATATTTTAAGGAGTTGCCATGGTAAAACAAACTAAGAGATGGGTTTTGGTCCATGTTTTACTTTAAGTACAACTCCAACCATTAAATATCTTCATAACTACTAAAGGTGCCTTGGTAATAAAAAATGAATTTGGGTCTCTCATATTAAAATTTAGGGTGGGTTTGAGTAAAGTTTATTGAAAAATGAAGGTAAGTGTGATTGTTTTAAATTGTTACATTTTATTATATTTCAACATATATTTATGACAAAATATAGGGTTGGGCTTTGGTTCATGCATTGTCATAAGTGTGTATTCTATCTTTAAGTACTGTCATCACTACTATGAGGTACCTAGATCATAAAAAATGAACCTAAACCTAGACACATTGGGCTAAAATTTTGACATAAGTTTAGATGAGAAATCATATAAAATATGTAATTGACCTTTATTCATTAATATAATTATATTTGACATACTTTAAGATGTTACCATTAGTAAAACAAAGAGGTGGGCTTTGGTCCATGTTTTACTCTAAGTAAAACTCCAACAACCAAGTATCTTCATAACAACTATAAGGTGCCTTGCTATTATAAATTGAATTTGGATTTCTCATGTTAAACTCCTTATTTCCACCACTAGATCTAAATCTATTAGAAAAATTAAAAAAAAAAATTAAGTAGGCCTCTTAAAACCCATAAAAATAAAATAAATTTCTCAATTAAATACATGAAGTTTCCATAGTCTATGATAGCTTGTTTCGATGATTTATAGATTTGACCGTGTTAAATTTTTTCCATCAACATTTCCAATCATATTCTATGATCCATCATGAACTAAAAAGAAAAAATATTAATATTGACCCGCCTTTTCTCATGTTCAATTTAATTAAATAATTTTTAAAAAAATTAATACCTATTAGATTGATGTATGATATCTCCCTGCATGACTTTGTCACTACATCAACTCAAGCTGTAGTGGGAGATTAAAACGCGTATACTTTCCAAAAGGATAATCACAAAACTCTTTTTTGACAATGCTTGCTGTCCAAATCGATAAGACTCAGCTTAAAATGTAATCAACAAGAGAGAAAGAAAAGGCGAGGAATTTGTAACCATTGTAAAATGCCCCACTGATATAATCGGTGGTATGACAGAAGATTGTTTTGTCTTTTGGCCCCATGGCCAGGCAGATAAAATGTCAAAGATTTATTCTTCTCGAATGAGATGTAACGTTCAATTTTTATAATCTGCAGTGTGGAGTCTCCACATAAACTTAAGGACTTTCCCCTTTCAAAGCAACAAAATATCTTCCACTAACTTTAAAAACACTACAGAATAGGAAAAGTATGGGCGAATGTGCAGTGCACATAGCTCAAACTTCTTGTAAAGCATAATCGAGCATTGGAGAAAGAGAAACCCAGATTAATTTAGTAAATCTTTTCAAAATCCCACTTATTGCTGTTGGGCTGTCAAAGTGTCAGTGGAAGCCATAGATAAAAATGTTCATGTTCTCGGGCTTTTACTTCTAAGCAACGTTTGAACAGAGAAAATGGGCTCCACTCAGACGTAGACGTGACGTAGATATTCTGCATGCATGTGCACCCTTTGATCTATCGTATAAAAGCACGTCGTAGGAAGTACTAGTATGAATTGATATACATTCATACCTAACCTTTATTCGGTGCTCATTTATTTGCTTTGGAATGTGGGTCACATTTGGTACTGTTTTTACTAAAGTTGTTACTGTGATTCTTTTGCCTTTAAATTGAACTGCATCTGGAGGCCTTAAATGGGGGTGTGGTAAGGGAGGGACTGGTAGGGAAGGAAGTGGGTGTTACATCTTCGTTGGAGTTTTATCATATTTGTTTGCAGTTTGTTTGCAGAGGAGTAAGCAGCTATGGCTATGGCCTTCAGAATGGTGCACACTTTTTTCTTTCCCTCTTGTTTGCTTTTTCTTAGGCTTGTTTTGATCTTTGTGAATATAATCATAATTGATGGGTATATGGGGTTTTCTATAACGTTCTGGTTTGTGGATCAAGTCTCTGAATTTCTTTATTGAGGGAGAGTTTTATGTTCATTTATAGGATGATGTTTCTGGAGGTTATCCGTTATTTAAAATCATTTCTAGGATTGTAAGGAGAGGGCTGAATCATTGTGGAATGCTTGTGTGTTGGGAGCAATTTCTAGTTGATAAGGAAGTTACAGATCTGAGATTCTGTACACCATCTTGTCTTCTGATTTCTTGCTTAACAAGCCTAAGTTTGAATAAAATTCATAATAATCAGGAGTATGTTATGGGCTTTGGAAGGGGATGAGCCTGCACAAGCCCTAGTTTTGTCATTTTTTTTGCTCCATAGGTTTAAGTTTGAAAGGAATTCATAAGAACCAGATGGGTGTCAAAAGATATAATGGGCGTTGAAGGGGAAGGGTTTGCACAGGACTCAGTTTTGTGATTTTTTGATTCATAAGCTTTAGTTTGAATGGAATTTGTAAGAATCAGAATTGTGTCGAAAGAAGTAATGGGCTTTGGAAGGGGTAGGCCTGCACACTGCCTAGATTTCTCTTTTCTTGTTTCATATGGCCTAAGTTTGAATATGTTTCATAAAAAATCGGTAGTGTGTCAAAATAAGTAATGGGTTTTGGAAGGGATAGGTAACTGAGTCTTATTAAAGGGAGGCTGATTTAAGAGAGATCAGTTTCATTCCTGTGCTCTGTGTTTGCTAACTGAGAACAAGGTAGATCTAATGTAATATTCAATATTATGTGTTTAATATTTGGTTAGAAAATGGGTTGAGGTTAGGCACACATTTTTTCATTCAGATTAGGCCTTGACACTCTAATTTAGAAGTAAAGGTCATTGTTTTATGACCTTGTGCATCATTGCAATTTGTTAAAATGTGGGTGTTATGAAAATCAAGGACTTTTGCAAAGAATCCATGGTCACCCATTTTCTCTGAGCTGATGACAGAGTTTTGCATGGTATTAAAGAATGTTTTAATGTGTTCTTACATAGATATCGCACACGATCATCTCCTGCACAACTTGTATAATGATAGGGTATGTCCATTGTTGCAAAGTCTAATAGAAAGCCTTGTAACTTTGTAGTGTACGATGCAGGTATTCTAATACTTCAGGCTCTCGAATCTCAATGGTGCTCTTACTTGAATAAAAGGCCATTTCCCTCGAGATTTGTGCGGCACTCCTTTTACTACCTGGGTGGTTTGAAAACTAAGGAATTGTACAATCGAAACTATGTTTGCTTGTTTTACTGAGATGACGAGCAATTCCTTAATTGTAGTTAACTTTTCTCACCAATCGCCTCTCACAAGGTACAAAGCCTAGGAAATGATGTGGTATGCCCACGGATTGTGAACCCTGATGTTAAAATTTCAATTCAGCTTTGGATTTTGACACTACAGGGTCCCAATACTGCTATTTAGTTGGATAATGAATCATCTCTCATCAGATTTCTACAGCAATGCATTTTTTAAAGATGTTGCTACTGCGAAAATCAGGAATCTATAGAACAGAAGTCATGAGGTCTCATGTCCTCTGGTTTTTACTGATGAGAAATTCAAATTCCTTAATCATATGATATGCTTTAATGTATTCTTACTTGAGATTTGCTTAGAAATCACTTGCTATCGAGCCCTGTAAAATGAGGTTGTGTGCCCATTGATTGCAAAACCTAATGTAAAACATCAACATACCCAGGATATAAGAAAACCGCCATTATCAGTCAGATGAAAAATTAAGCCCTCGTCAGATTTCTGCAGGACTGCATTCTCTTAAGATTAGTTCATATGTAAATCAAGGAACTATACAGAAGATAGTAGAGAGTTAGAAGCTATCATTCCTCCAAATCTCTGATTTCCTGGGAAATTCCTTGATGGCATAGATTGCTTTTCGTACTTGTATGGAGAAAGGTTTCGGTATCCCAAAAGTCTGAAGGATCTCCTTATTACTTTGTAGTTGATAAATGTATCGACCCTATTAAGTTTGTGCAGGAATGTATTCTTGTAAGAGTTAAGTGCCATGAATATAAACGAAGTACAGGTTAGAAACCAAGGTTCGTCATTTCCTCCTGGCTGATGTGAAATTCTAATGATATGTATTATCTGTAGGTTTATTACAACAAGCATCTTTGACAAAGGCTCTGAAAGAATGTGCTATTCCCATCTGTTGCAGATCAGGATAGAGAAGCCTGACACAAGTTAGGAGCATTAAAAGGGGGAGCCCTGTCAATTTTCAGACAGGACCGAGGGGGCTTTAACCACTTTAACCAATGTCAATCGGACCATTCTCCTTTCATTAGAACTTGAATATTTTCATTGAAATAACTGGTTCATAGTGGATTCAAAAGTGTGCATCTGAAAGGCCTGTGATACAAAAACCTCAATACAAATTTGAAGTGTGGGATGTAGGAATTCTACCAATCTTAAGAAATCACCATGGGTTCTTTTTCCATTTTCAATTTTTCACAATTGGGCTAATCTTTTTTCCTTAACTTATTTATTATGAAATGACCTGTTCTCAAAGAAAGATGGATCTAAAAGGTATATTATATTGTCATGTAGGTCTCAATTTCTTTAATTTCTTTAAATTAATGATGTAGTTAATGGTGCTTGAACCAGGCAACTACTGGCATGAATGTGTCAGATGACTGCAAAAGCATGTTTTTGGAGCTGAAGCGTAAGAAAGTGCACCGATACATTGTTTTCAAGATAGATGAAAAAACTAAACAAGTCTTGGTTGACAAAACTGGAGGTGCAGCAGAAAGCTATGATGATTTCATGGCATCCCTACCAGACAATGACTGCAGATATGCGGTCTTTGATTTCGATTTTGTAACTGTTGACAACTGCCAGAAGAGCAAGATATTCTTCATTGCCTGGTCAGTTCTTCTGCATATCATTCATTTTGCTTATGTGGAATGTAATTCATATATAAATATTGTGTATCAGTTGAAATTTGAAACCATAAATCAAGTGAACTCAAGATCCAAAATAAGGTGAAGTATTGAAGTAAATGCCATTACAATTCCTGCTCAAATGAATGTAATTTTTTTTCATCCGATTAATCAATTTCATGACTTGAGCTCAGGAAACCTTTGAGATACCATGGCTCTGAGCAAGATTTTTTTCTCTGTTTTTGTATATATACTCTGTTTCCCCTATGCACATCAATATTTATCTTCAACATCTAAATTTGGTTAAATTTTTAATGATATCATTAGGTCTCCTGCTGCATCCCGTATCAGGGCAAAGATGCTTTATGCTACCTCTAAAGACAGACTTAGGAGGGAGCTTGATGGTGTTCACTATGAGTTGCAGGCCACAGATCCCACTGAGATGGACATTCATGTCATTAGGGACCGTGCCAATTAGAATGCAGGAAAAGTGCAGGAGTCTCAAGATCTAAGCTTATAAAAAGAGTGACATATCACTCCAGACATCTAAAGAAGATCTTTCCAGCATGGCATCTGCAAGGAAACTGCCATTTTTGCTTTTACTGATTGTGTCACTTTTCCTATTTTGCTTCTGTGAACAAGCATAGTACCGCATGTTTTATCATCTGAACACTTGGTTTGGTTCAGTACATTCTACCGTAATCTCTAATATGTATGCCACCTTAGAGAGCAGAGAACACAGATATAGAGGCTCTGCTGTTTTGAACGTCATATGATGGCAAAGATTCAGCTCAAAGCTTGGCTTTGTTCTGATGGCATGTTTAAAAGCTTTTGAACTACAAACGATCAGTTTATAAATAAATTGTGTGATAAGTTGGTGAGCATATTTGGGGTTACAGAATCAGATTGCCCTTATAAAAAAACCCAAAGTAGTGACACTCTTCCTTCAGTGTGCATTTTTAAAATGGACTGGTTATGTTATATGGAATGACTTTATATGAATGTACTTGGTTTCCTTAAACAATTATGGTATCGAATAAGAGTTACTTGTTTGTGTTCAGACAGTCTGGTAATGCATATTTCCTGTAACAGGGGAAACCAGAAACATGGTAAATAAGCAAATATGGGAAATGTTTTTGTTTCTGTAAGGGGTTATTGTATCATGAGAATGATTATCCTTCAACTTCATGGCATATAAGAAAATACAGGGGATGTTGTTTCTGTAATGGGTTATTTCATGGGTGTGGTTTGATCATTGTTCTATATGGCGCATTAAGATTCAAGAGTTTGTCATGATCTTGAAAATATATCATCTTGTAGGTAATCTACATCCAGGAACAAGCTAGCATAGTCCATGACTTGAAAAACTAGCTGGACTCCAGCAACTAAACAACATGAGAACAATGCGTCACAGTATTAACCAGCTGATACAAATCTGCCATATCAGTAAGAAACATTAATAAACCAGCTTAAGTTAACACTCGTAAAGCATATTACACAACTCAAACTTTAAATCTGAAAAAGTTTTGAAATCGACTGGCACATTAGATCTTCCCTCCGTGGAGCTGCAAAAGTTGGTGTTCAATCTCACAAAACTTGATAAGCACACCCTTATTTCTCTTCCTACTTCTCCCTTCATTAGTGGTGTATGTTCTTAACGCAATCTTTTGGAGAAGTGAAGTATGAATAGTGTACCAACAATGTTGGAGTTTGCTTTCCCTATTAGGAGCCTGTGCAATTGGTTAAGTTAAAAAATCAGCTGAGGTTGAATCATTGGTACCATGCCTATGGTCTATTTATGTAATTTCCAAAGCTCATTGAAAGGGATGTATTATTGGTCTCTTGAATGATATATGTTCGGAAACTAATGATTTCTATGAAAAATTGTTTCTCAAGTAATTCTAGAAAATCCTGCTACCTTGAAATTTGTTCCTTATCTCTGATTCTCTGTAGAAGACTATTCCTTTCTGCTTGTACAACTTTACCATGGTAGTCAAAAGTTTTAACACACAGAAGCATAACTCTGTTTGCTTTAGACTCTAAAGTTGTGGTCCATAGGATTCAGCATGGATAAAAAATTATGAGGCAGGGTATCTGACCCACAAACTACTGTGCATGCTTGGCAGATAACATTTGATTAGCACAATTAATGATGCTCACCCTACCAGACCGTTTTGTAGAAGACTACGTTTACCGGAAGGTGAAGGCATATGTACTCCAATGAGGAAGCACATATCTGTGGTGGGATCTTTATGTCCATCATCAGTCGAGCGTAATTTGATAGCTTTTCCGTCCACGTACAACAGGCCCACAAAGATTGCATATCATTGCTCACCAATCACTTCAACAGCAATTCTCCTACAAATTTCTTGTGATTGTTATCTATTCAAATTTGAAGTTCGTAGTTCAATTGGTAATGGTGAAGGTATGTATCTTGATAAAACACTATCCACGAAAATTAAATATATGATCCAAACTCAGATATGTAAGAGATGAGTTTGGAATCGTTCTTGGATGATCCTGATCTTACAATCTCAGTCCACCTGATCGAAACTCCTAAATATATGATATAAAAGATGAAATTGAGATCATGCTCCAAATCTGTTCAATACAACTATGACGTTTTCCAAATCTCTCCTTCCATTTCTTACAACATTTATGTAGCATAAATACAACCATACGGTCATCAAATTTATCCCCTGCTAGCTCTAATCTTACTCTTTTGGATTTCGAAGAGCTCTTTTGTCTTTACCTATCAATCGTAATGTCACACCCGAATAATATTTAATTTGATTTTCTTTCGCACTTTTTCGTACATGGCATTACAACAAGACGGCAAACTTAAATTTATACGATATATTTTGATGTGATGTTATGTTTTGCAAAAGCATATGGACTTTTTCGTACTTTTTAACCACAAGAGGGATATGAGATGTTTTGATGTGAAGCTTTAACCTGAAGCTCTCGTAAGGGTGAAGTTAAAACCTTTTCATGTTCAATTGAATTTAAATTTTATTCACTTATATTTGAACTTTTTTAATGTTTAATTTCTATTTTTATTAAAATGATTTTGTATGACTAAATAGTTTAAATTTTTTTATTTAGAATTTTCTTTCGTTGTTTGGTTTGAAAGTGTTCACTTATGGTGGAGTTAGCTTAGATAAAGAATTAGGTATTTTAAATTATTTAAAAGTTACTGAAGTCATATTTCTACAGTTTTTTGTGTTTCAACTACCAAGGGTATCTATGCGTCTCATCTTGGTGGCTCTCACTGGGTCTTACTTTAGGCTTATTAAATTTAATTTGAATCAATTACAAACAAGGTTTTATTTTTGTTTTTAAAAATATTTTCATTTTCTAAAGTTCCTTAGGCAATTTTTAAGTTTACATATTATAAAAATGTTTGTGACAACCATTTAGGCGGGAATATAGGTACCGATTAATAATGTAATTTTTGATATTCCAGTAGTCCATCAATTGAAGCCGCTTCCAAAGGATTCCCCATAAAACAAAAATTTATAGTATGAAATTGTCAATTAAAACATATCACAATGAGGACAACCAGATTAATCATTCATTTTTTCTGGTAGCTCAATACCAAGCATATCAGTAGTTTGGTGTTAAATATTTAGATTAATTAGTTTAATGATGTTTTTTATAAAAATATTATCATATAAAATTTATTTTATTTAATTAATATACAAAAAAAACTAAAAAGTCATCACAATTAATCTTGAATTATGATCTATTAGGAATTATATTTTATTTTTTAAATATATATAATTTATCATATATTTATAATATTAAATAGAAAATTCATATTGAAAATTTACTTGATAACAAAATTAATATTAAAAATAATAATAAATCAATTTATTATTGTAGAACGTAAGGAGAGTAGGGGTCTTAGCAAAGTGAAATACTAAAGATTAGCTCATGATTGAGTTTTTTTTTTTTTTTTTTTTTTGGAAAAACATCATTTTTATGAAACTCTTCAAAATTTATACCAGTACCTTTGGTCCCCATTACAAGTCAAAAACAATAGCTAACGATATTTTAAAACATCTTTTATGCATATTTGTAACATTGATAAAATTGCTAAGTATCTTACATCCAATATAGTTTTTCAGGACTGTTCAAGCTCTCAAAGAATGGCTAGACTAGTAAGTACAAATGCAATAAGACTTATGTATGGTGAAAATTGTATACAAAACAACACACCAAATAGAAACAAATGTATTTGATGTAATATCTCTCTTGTATTTATTGTAAACATATGTTGTAAAAACATTTCAAATAACAAAAACATTTTGCATAATTTATTGGTATAAATTAAGTTGTTAAAATAAGTTGTGTACATTCATATTCAACTTCGTTTATATTTTATGATCAAATCACTTATATTGTAAATGATTATTACTAACAATGTGAATATTCATTTCACTTATATTGTAAATGATTATTGCTAATAATGCGAATATTCATTTCTTGCGACTCTTCAGCCCTCTAATATACAACTCAAATTATTTAAGATTTCAATTACACTCAATTAAAAAATTAACAAAGGCAAGTACTCGCCACTATGTGGCACTTGTTTTTTTTTTTTTTATGTCAAGTTGGAGTGTCAATGGGGTGAGATGAGGTGAAACAATATTTTTAATGCAAACATGTGAAAATATTACCATTAATATTTCATATTGCACTCAAATATATCATCTATAAATTATGTAGTCGGATGGACATCATATTGATTATCATTCAATCGATTTTGAAGTAATACTAAGTATAGGCATATTAAAGCACATAACAACTCCATAACCTTAAAATGGTTTGATGTAGGTTGACGTGTATTAATTTTCTTTAAATTTGATTAACTTAAGACATATAAGAAGTCAATGGAATAAGCTTCCAATATGTTTAATTAAATTAATATGATGACAATTAGCCATATCAAAGGAAAAATTGTCATCTAGACCATATGGAGTAATTAAAATGATGGCATGAAACCATATCAAGAGAATGTTATCTAAACCAAATAGAGAGATATGGAGTTGTCTTTCAAACCCCTATAGATTTCAACCAATGACTTATTTTCTAATTTAGTTTTATGTTTGTTCATATTTTCTTCAATTGCATTTAGATAAAAACATTGATTTATTTCTTATTTTTTATAATATTTAATAACCATCTCTTTTGATTTTACCTCTTAACCACATCATTCCCATCCCTTCCATCAATATTTACTTCAACATTATCATCTAGGACATTCTCGCACATGCTTGTTGCCTACCAATACTTAGCATGGTTGTAAAACCAACATTTATTTAGGCTTAACCTAGGAGATTGTTACCTATAGATCCAATAGCCCTTTAAAGGTCTTCTTAAATACCACTAGTGTTTATAAAAAAGTAGACATTAGTGAATTTGGTGAACCAAAGAAAAAAATACCCAACTTATACATTAGATTTTTGGTTCAAAAGATAGATCCAAAGTATCACTTTTTGTTGACTACTACTTCTCTATGACCTCTTTCATGACTTTCAAATTTTGTTGAGTCTTCTCTTCTAAAACCTTACTAAAGTATCTCCTTAGATTATCTTCTTTATTTGAAACCATCATCGACCCAATCAAATTTCCAACAAAAAATGGAAAATGGTTGTCTTTTGTGTTGACTACTACTTCTCATGGCCTCTTTCATGACTTCCAATTTTTGTTAAGTCTTATCTTCTTCAATCCTACTAAAGTATCTCTTTAGAGTATATTCTTCTATTTAAATCTATTACTAACCCAAATTCTCAATAAAAAATGGAAAATGGTTGTTTCATCAAGATAAAGACTAAAATTGATAGAAAAATACTTATTATGCACCACTAGTGTCATATGATCTACTAAACAAAAGTGCACAAAAACTAAGCCCATAAAGCAAAATCAAAACATAGATTAATTTCTCACATTAACCCCTAGAGGAAAGAAATGTAGATCTTAGATCTATGGAAATTTGAACATGTAAATAACACTTTAAGAACAAGAATGAAAGAATAATATAAATAGATAGAGGAGAAGAAACGTTAATAAATGTGGGAAAAATATTTTTGGGTAAAAGGTCTCTCTCCAAACAACTAAACCAGTGAATTATTCAACACAACGCTATTTTAGGATCTTTCTGTAACATGAAGAATATCATCCTACTCCTTTGGAGGAAATCTAATAGCATAACCTTTGAATGGAAACCCCTCATTGCTTCTTGTTGGTGTGAATATGGTTTTATCCTAGCTAGTTCTTAGTTGGAACATATTCATGCATTAAGTTTACTTGGATGTGATTATTAGTTGTTTCTAAATGCCATTATCTTAGGTAGATTTCTTCATGTTTTCATACCTATGCAGGCAACGTTCCTTCTCAATAGTCACTTGTTTTACCTTACTTGAATTCTCCACATCAACAACAAAAACAGAAGCACTAGTAGTGTTAATGACCTTAATCTTCTGTCACTTAGATAAAACTTCGACACTTTCAACACTTTTATAGATACTAGCGTAGCTGATTTAACCAATTTTTCCAAGTTGTTATACACCTTGTTCCTTTTTTTCCTCCAAACCTTAAATCCATCTTTCTTAATCATTTTTCATTAGATTAACATATTTGGCAACATCCTCCAAGATGGCTGGCATTTTCTTATGTTCATCACGTTTCTTAGGGGTTTCCTTATTTTCATGGATAGAAGTCATCGTATTCTGCAAAGAATAAACATCCACATTCATTGCAACACCAAGGAGATCATCTAGGTCTTATTTGTTGATCCTAAGAAGAGGGGAAACTTTATGATGATCATTTAAAAAGGGGTCATGCCCCACTCTTCCCTCACCAGACTTCAGAGAGTGTAGAAGCTTCGAAGTCTCTCCCAAAATATCCTTGCCATTAGATTTATCCTTAATTTTGACGCTATCCTCTATTTTGATTTTGTAAAGTATGGGATTTGCAACTCTCAAAGTGATGAACTTCAAGGAACAGACCAACCTTTTCTCTACCTCACTTTACTAGTACTCTGGTGAGCCAAGGGATACAAATTATGAAACTAAACGACTAAGCCACAAAGACCAATGAAATGACCTCTGCTAAGTCTCTTCTCTCAAGACAAACACATAGAATTGGGACACCAATGTGACACACTAACGTCCTATACGGACATAGTACAAAAGCAGTGTAGCGACTATGGATACAACAAAATTACCAAACGAAGGACGTCATGCTAAATAAAAAGAATCATGCAAAATGACAACAACTAAAAGAGATAGGAAGAGATTAAGAATGCTTATAACCGGTTTACAATTGAAGCCTTCAGCCAGATAATCCCCTTCTCTCGATCATGGACTTGCACACAAACAAGAGGGAAAATGTTGGGCTATGTTAAGAGGTGTGCCTCAGTAAGACCCATGTTTCAGTGTTTCTACCTCCACAGACAACCGAGATAATAGCCAAGGATGAAAGGAAAATGGTAAAGATAAAATTAAACAATCAAGATACTGAATATGCTAGATGGAAAACATTGAACATAATATTATGAAATGCAAATGAAGGGAGGGAGAGAAGTTCCCTTCAACACCCAAGAAGTTGTTACTTGAGGGAGTGAAGTTGAGCACCCAAAAAATCCTAAATCTATAACAATGGTGGATGTTGAACACTAGAAAATATGTGAAGGATGAAGAATAAGATGTCAAGAGCTCCAAAAAAATTTAAAATGATTAAGAAGACCGAAAATAAGGCTCCATGAATGAGATATAGAGCCCAGGGAGAATCCCGCCATTAGTGGTCGTGAATAGAGGCATTATGAACTCTTCCAGGCACAGACTTAACACTGAAACGACCACCTTTAAGTTGACATATTTATGAGACGCTTGTGCGATGTGTGGATGTCTCCATAATGTGCTAGAGTCCATAAGTCAAGTGGTTAGCATGATCAAGAAAAGGCCATATTTTGAGCTAACAAGGTGATCAATGTGGACAAAAGGAGAAGGAGATGAAGAATGATTCCAATTAGCCTAAATTGAAGGTGCTTATGTGATGTGGAATTACATGGGGTGAAATTTACAATGTTACATTTTGCCCCCACTTTAGCGAGCATATCATTAGTGGGAGATGTGAAGCTAAAGTAGAGATATGTTACTGAGATTGAAAAGGGGAAACAAAATTCGCTCATCAAACAAAGTTACCCCAAGTGAGATAAACTTGAAATTGTGTTAGATTTTGCTAGGCTATTTCATCACAAACATGTTAGTTGTTGATAAATGTGTTAGACGAGAGATTTAAACTAAATAAATTAGGCACAAAATAGATAAGATTGCATAATAGAAGTAGTCCTTGCTTAATGGAGGAGAACCCCTATTACGAAAGATATAAGATAGCACTAGTATGGGTAACAATTTGTGTTATGGTAGATAGCCATACAATTGGTCAAGATTTTACTTGCATTGGTAGAAAATTATGTTATTCTAGATAGCCATATGATTGGGTGATCGTAGATTGATTTGACAAGCAGTAAATTGGCCCTCAGAAAAGGCAAAAAGATAAATAAATCAAGTGGTTTGGCCCTCACCAAGGCAAACAAGATAAATAGATCAAGTGGTTTGACCCCCACCAAGGCAAACAAGATGCCAAGATAAATAAGTGTAAATGTAGATATGAAGATGTAATAGCCCCTCTTATAATGGTATGCATGAAAATCATATCATTCTAATGAGAAAAACTATTGTGGCATGTAAACATAGCAAGATGTTTCTGTGGAATGTCACCTTCAGTGGATGACACATAAGACCCACAACATCCACAAGAAATGCAAGAACACATGAGGATCTGATTATTTGGTGTCATAACTCATAGCAATAAGATAAAAGCAATAGTATAACTATAGATGGGTGTTTCATCACAATGCCAAATTTCTCGGATCTGAAGAAGAAGACATGAAAACAAAGATAAAAATAAAAAAAATTAGGTCAACATGGACGAAGGCCTAAATGCTCCCAACGCTTTGCATTATCCCTGAATGTCGAAAAGAAAGATATGACAAAGAGAGGAAAGAGATTAACAAATAGAAGTTGTACAATAGAAAATATCTTATTTTTGAGTACCTACAGAGTAACTTGAGGTCCTCTAGGAGAGCACAACATATAGAGGCAATCAACCTCCTATTTCCTCAGAGTAACTTGGGCCCTTCGGGAGGAAACAAACATGTAAAGAAAGCATGAGGGAGCACAATCTTGCACGCAATCTAATGCTACAAGATAAGAGGGGTATTATCCTAGAGGTTATCCCTTAGGAGATCATCATCAGGTCCCAATATAGATCATATGGGGAAGGAGAACGAGCCCGAAGAGGAACAACCATAAGAGAAACACCAGATGCCTCATTAGCAACTAGAGTTAATGACAAGGAAGCTTCAACATTTGCATCCAAAAGCTCAGAAGAGGCAAGAGTCAATGATCAGGTGAAGATTGTAGACAATGTTGGAATATCCTCCAAAGAGTCAAATGTAAGCATGCCTTTGTAGAGGAAGCAGGTGACTTAGTCCAAGGAGGCGATATAGAAGTAATATTGTTGGCCTTTGCAAGAGGGGCAGTGACAATATTGGGAGAAGGCGAGGCCCTCTCAACAATGCAAACAAAATCATGCAGAGAAGCAAACATTGAAGTAGGCAAAGAGATAGGTGAGGAACATACCTGAGCCAATTTGCGCCAACAAAACTCTGAAATGAGGCCCTGCTCGAACTCATTTAGGTTATGCTAGAGGCACATGCTTGTCAACTATAGCAGGTTGGTGAACCCTAAGAAATTTTTGATGAAGAAGTAGCTATGAAACAAGAGGATCAAGAAAATAAGCACTAAGGACCACCTGTGTGTGTTGCATATCCAATGGCTGAGATAATAGAGGTATCTCTAGCAATGAGGTGATGAGAGGCGGCTCCAAGGACAACACAATGAAGACCTACACCCTTTTGGAGGGAGGTTCATTAATAGTACCAGAAGTGATCGACAACAACACTAAAGATGATACAGATACTAGACCATCTAAAGGAATAGGAATAGATGTGACAAGAATAGATACATCAAAGGTGCACCCTCAGATTGCAAGGCAACATCACATTCCTAGACCATCACTCGTTGATGATGCTTACGCTCATGTGCATGTTGATTATGACAAAGATGGGGACCAAGAGCTAAAACCTAGAAAGGATTAGGAGCATAATGATCCATAGGAGAGGGCTCCAAGACCATGTTTGGAACAGGAGAAGGCCCCACTAATGAAGCAGGAGATTCCCTTGAGATAGGCCCACTACAATCATGATGATGGGTTCCCTTCCTCGCTTGCTCGATGAGAAGCTAGAGGAGTAGGGCGAGCCCACAAAGACTATGACGTAGGAGCAAGTGGTGATGAACAAGCATGAGGGGAGAAATTTACCTTCTCATATTGAATAGGATGGCCAGGGTCAAGATATCGAAGGGAGGGCAAGCCACAAACTTCTACAACATGAGTGCATTTCCTTTATCTACACTAGGTGAAGTTGTAGGAACATAAGTGGTGCAGGAGCACCCATGGTGTAAGGCAAATATATGGTCAAAGTCATCATTTTAAATATAATTGATATTTGAAGGTCATTTATAATGTATTTGAATCCATTTGGAATTATTTGTAAGGCTTGGAAGCCTAAAAATGTAAGCAAGTCTTGATTATGTCCTAGTTGTCCATATAGGCCCTTATAGGTCAAGATGGTCAAAATGAGTCAAAAGACCCATGGAAGGTTATAAAAGTTATAAAAGGTCATTTAAGGTCCATTGTAAGGTGTCAAGAGTGTTTAAACAAAGTTTGAGTCCATTTTGTCAAAAAATGTAAAATTTGTTAAAAGTTGTCAAAATGCAACATTTGGAAAAGTGGTAAAAGTTGCCAAGAAGTTGTAAGGTCATGTAATTCGGTCTTGTGGGCAGTTGTAACTATCAAAGGAAGTTAAAGGGGATTTATAAACCTTGCTTGGTTGAATTGAAGGGAGAAGATCAGTTTGGAGGTTGCAACTAAAAGATAAAGAATTAAACTACTGACTGTTCCTTCACAGAATCTGCAGATAGTAGTGAGGACATCCATAGAGGAAGGAGGAATTCTCATGTTGAATGTTGAATACAATGAATGAAGTGTATCTCTCCATCCCTTTAAATGTATTATGAATAATTTATGATTTTAATGAATAGCAAACTGTTTTGTTTCCACTGTTATTTGGTTCTCTCAAAATTTGTCAAAGAAACCTCTATAACTGAGCAGTCCAAGAGGATTTGCCCATAAACACATTTGTAATAATTCAGAAATCCCACAAAATTGGAATCTTGGAGATAATTCATTTATATTTCATTTGAATGTAGTCTCATGTCTATCCATTAAGTATCATGCAAGTACTTTGATGCCCTAGCAGCATGAAGCAATAATTTTCTGAGTTCTTATGACAGTCAAGAATAGTCTCAATACGGGGGTCATTTATCCTCACTGAACCGTTGGATCATTCCAAATGTTTTATATGATGGACAAAACCTAGCTATCCACACTCTGACTGAAGCAATCTTCTTAATAGTTTTTGGTTTGTAAGATATGTGGTACAAAATACAGGTATATAAAACTGTGCAGTGCTTCCTATGGTTTTTGAGAGTGCAGTTTAATGTCTAAGACAATATGTGTTTGTCAAAAGGATTTGAAAGGTTAATTAATGTTTATGAATGACCAAGGAAGGTGAAAGGACTCCAAAAAAAAATGCAAAGGTTTATGTTTCCAAATGTTTTGATTGTTTCGGGATCAAGATTTGCAACTGTTATAACAGTCATAGAGAGTTAAGACTGTAACAGTGTTAAGATTGATTAACAAGATTAAAGTTTCTAAACTTGATCAGGGCTAATACATGTAAAGAAAAGTATTGATTATTCTTGGGATGAGAAATATTGTTGTTGGTTAAGATGCATGTAGGTATGAGGGATTCTTGGAGGTGAATAGATGAATATGAAGGACTTTAGTGCAACAACATATAAGCACATGGAATTGTCAATGGAACAACAAGAAGTGACTAGAGACCTTGAAGGACAAATTTGAGACAAGTTAAAGCCTTTTGCTAGATTGTTAACAAGGTGGTTGAACAAAGTTATTGATTTGAATAACCTATTGTAGCATGAGTATAGCATGGAAGATGATTTGCCAAGTTTTGGTAAGGATTATGTTTGAATCCTAGTTTGAACAAAGAACCTCAAGTGAAGTGATTAAGAAATATTTCTTTGATGAAGAATGCCCTTGAATTGATTATTGTTGTGGAAGTGAACTTAAGAGGATTGTGGTTGAGTGAAACTGGGTTGTTGAGTTGATAAGGTTGAGGAACCTATCATATATATAGGTTCAAGATTTCATTATTTGTGAAGAGTGCATGTTTGAAGCCTCTGAGTTGATGAGATATGGTGAATGTGAAGAATATTTAGTTGGAATCTATGGAATTGAGAATATTGCCTTGATGCTCTGCATCAAATTGGTATAAGAGCTAGAAGCTCTTGAGAGTGTGAGAAGTTCGCACCAGGACCTAGCCCATGAGATTGTTTATTTGATTCTTGTGATTAAAGTTTCTTGGTTGTAGGTTTGGTGCAGGTTCACTCAGTTGCAAGTGGGTGGACAGGAAGGTCTACCAGGGGGGGCCATAGGAGATGGTCCAAAGGGCTTGAGAAGGAGGTCCAGTGTGTCGCCAAGAGTCTTGGGGAGAGAGGCAAGAGAGGACTCCCAAGTGAGGGACAAAAGTTGTTGGGTGTTTGTAGCAGCTTGGAGGAGTGGACTTCAGATGAGAGATGCACCATTGGAAGTAGCCAATATAAACTCCATTGATAGGAGTCTTGATTGAAGCAGAATGTAGCAGAGGCATCATGAAGCATGAAGAAGACAAAGAAAAAGCAGAAGGCAATGGTGACGTGGAAGCATTGATGAACATGTTTTTGGTCTAATTTTTTTTTTCTTCTTCTCCTTGCAGGTCATGTTACTCATTTCCAAGAGACTTGGAAATCTTTCAAGGCTGGTAGTATGGTGCAGGAGCACCCATGGTGTAAGGAAAATATATGATCAAAGTCATCATTTGAAATATAATTGATATTTGAAGGTCGTTTATAATGTATTCGAATCCATTTGGAATGATTTGTAAGGCTTGGAAGCCTAAAAGTGTAAGCAAGTCCTGATTATGTCCTAGTTGTCCATATAGGCCCTTATAGGTTAAGATGGTCAAAATGAGTCAAAAGACCCATGGAAGGGTATACAAGTTATAAAAGGCAATTTAAGGTCCATTGTAAGGTGTCAAGAGTGTTTAAACAAATTTTGAGTCCATTTTGTCAAAAAAATGTAAAATTTGTTAAAAGTTGTCAAAATGCAACATTTGGAAAAGTGGTAAAAGTTGCCAAGAAGTTGTAAGGTCATGCAATTCAGTCTTATGGGCAGTTGTAACTGCCAAAGGAAGTCAAAGGGGATTTATAAACCTTGCTTGTTTGAGTTGAAGGGAGAATATCAGTTTGGAGGTTGCAACTAAAAGATAAAGAATTAAACTGCTAATTGTTCCTTCACAGAATCTACAGATAGTAGTGAGGACAACCATAGAGGAAGGAGGAATTCTCATGTTGAATGTTGAATACGATGGATGAAGTGTATCTCTCCATCCCTTTGAATGTATTATGAATAATTTATGATTTTAATGAATAGCAAACTGTTTTGTTTCCACTGTTATTTGGTTTTCTCAAAATCTGTCAAAGAACCCTTTGCAACTGAGTAGTCCAAGAGGATTTGCCCATAAACACATTTGTAATTATTTAAAAATCCCACAAACCTAGAATCTTGGAGCTAATTCATTTATCTTTCATTTGAATGTGGTCTCATGTCTATCCATTAAATATCATGCAAGTACTTTGATGCCCTAGCAACATGAAGCAGTAATTTTCTGAGTTCTTATGACAGTCAAGAATAGTCTCAATACGGGGGTCATTTATCCTAACTGAACCGTTGGATCTTTCCAAATTTTTTATATGATGGACAAAACCTAGTTATCCACACTCTGAGGAAGCGATCTTCTTAATATTTTTTTGTTTGTAAGATACGTGGTACAAAATACAAGTATATAAAACTGTGCAGTGCTTCCTATGGTTTTTGAGAGTGCAGTTTAATGTCGAAGACAATATGTGTTTGCCAAAAGGATTTGAAAGGTTAATTAATATTTATGAATGACCAAGGAAGGTGAAAGGACTCCAAAAAAATGCAAAAAAAATGCAAAGGTTTATGTTTCCAAATGTTTTGATTGTTTCGGGATCAAGATTTGCAACTGTTATAACAATCACAGAGAGTTAGGACTGTAACGGTGTTAGGATTGATTAACAAACTTAAAGTTTCTAAACTTGATCAGGGCTAATACATGTAAAGAAAAGTATTGATTATGCTTGGGATGAGAAATATTGTCGTTGGTTAAGATGCATGTAGGCATGAGGGATTCTTGGAGGTGAATAGATGAATATGAAGAAGGACTTTAGTGCAGCAACATATAAGCACATGGAATTGTCATTGGAACAACAAGAAGTGACCAGAGACCTTGAAGGATAGATTTGAAACAAGGTAAAGCCTTTTGCTAGATTGTTAACAAGGTGGTTGAACAAAGTTATTGATTTGAATAACCTATTGTAGCATGAATATAGCATGGAAGATGATTTGCCAAGTTTTGGTAAGGATTATGTTTGAATCCTAGTTTGAACAAAGAACCTCAAGTGAAGTGATTAAGAAATATTTCTTTGATGAACAATGACCTTGAATTGATTACTGTTGTGGAAGTGAACTTAAGAGGATTGTGGTTGAGTGAAATTGGGTTGTTGAGTTGATAAGGTTGAGGAACCTATCATATATATAGGTTCAAGATTTCATTATTTGTGAAGAGTGCATGTTTGAAGCCTCTAATTTGATGAGATATGGTGAATGTGAAGAATATTTAGTTGGAATCTATGGAATTGAGAATATTGCTTTGATGATCTGCATCAATAAGACACTATTGAAGGTTGTGTAGTCTTGGGAAAATGAGGAGGTCTACTTGGAGGAACAAGATTAAACTTATCCCTCAATGAAGAAGGGGTAGAAGGCACTACCTGCTCCAACACAAGAATGGACAACGTGAAAGTTGATGTAGAAAGAGGCAATGAATAGCTAAGTTGAACTAATTTAGGAGACAACTCCCCCATTTTATATTGATAATAGGCTCTATAGATTAAGTCACTATGGGGAAGCATAGGCCTAATCGAAGCAAGCAAAAAATGATCTACCGAAAAAATCCACATGGGCTATTAGTGGTTGGTATCTAGTATCCTAGACGACATGCACCAAACCTTCATGAGGAAACTTTAAGCACTTATGGATCATTGAAGGGGCTGCATCCATAGATACCAACCAAGGAATACCTAGTTTAGCATGAAAGAGGTTTGATTTAGGAATGATAGTGAGCGTAGTTGAAACGGTCATGGGTCCCACAAGGACTGTCAAGGTGATAGTACGCAAAGGAGAAAGAGATAGCCCATAACACGTTCTCAAGGTAGCACAACACTCATCATATCTTGGTCTATGTAATCAATTTACAAATAAAGTTTCCTCTATGATGACATCGACTCTGCATGAAGGATCAACCATTAAACCCATAACAATTTGACCATTGAGCTTCATAGGGATGTACAGAGGAGTAGACTCTCCACAATATGGGGCATCTAGAAGGGTGAATGATATGTTTGCGCCTTTCATCTTTTGGCTGGGAGGTGATATCGGAGTGATAGTGACCATATTAATATAAGGGCCCTCATTCGATGTTGGATCTATAAGTGATGCAAAGATGAAGTTAAATGAGTGTAATGGAAAAGGATTCATATAAATCTTAAACTCACTATTTGTTTTATGAACAAATTTATTGGACTTATGTTTTCTTTCACCCATCTTAATGGATCCGCTATTAATGTGGTCTTGGATGATGTCTCTAAGATGATAACAACATTCAATATTGTGTCCAGGCAGATGGTGATATTGATAGAATTTGAAACCATCATACCAGCGATGGTATGGTCAGTTGTTGGGTAGAGGTTTGATCTCTGGAAGGGTTATAAGGTTATCCTTTAATGACTTTTTCAGTATTCTTAGATAGGAGTCGTCCAATTTGGAGAAGACCCTATTATGTTGTGGTTCTTGTGCAACAACTATTGGTGGTATAGCTACAACATTAGCCACAAATTTTTCTTTCTAGACCCTTTTGTGGACATTCCCCCAAAATCACTAGTATGAGAGTTTGAAGAAGACTCTCTGAACCGAGCCATCATATGCTAGTAACAGCGAGTGCAAAACACAAGTTAGCAAAGTTCTGGAACTAATTAAGGAATAGCTTATCCCTCAATGTTGACTACATATTTTTGAAAAACGTTTGTTGCAAGTCACTATTTGGTAGGGAAAAGGGGATCCCGGTAGAGATAGATTGGTATTGTGAAATGAAATCTGTAACTTTCTCATTCTGATTTTTATTATAGTGAATAAGGTCCACAATGGTGACCCTACTACTACCAATGTTGGCTTGGAACCATTTGAGAAACAAGTCCATAAGTTGATCAAATGTCTGGATGGAATGATTAGATAATGAGTTGTACCATTCTAACACAATTCCCTTGAGAGAAGGAGAGAAAATATTAAGCAAGACAAAGTCTAAACTGTGATAATCACTACACATGGTCATGAATGAGTCAATGTGCATATTAGGATCACCATCTCCATTGAATCAATCAAACTTCAATGCTTCATCCCTTTGGGGAAGGATAGTGTTAAGGATGGTCAAATCAAGTGGGCTCTTGCAATAATAAGCAGGCAAATAAGAATGGACAAAGACAGATGTAAGTGTGAGTTGTTGTTGCAATTGACCCATTTTTTGTAATATGGTATTCAAGACAAGATTTACAGGCGGAGGAGTACCATGCGCACTACCACCTCCACCAACACTAATATGAGGGCTAGTACCACCACCAGGGATGGTATTAGCACCTATACCAACATAGACAAACGTGGTATGAGCCATAGTGGAAGCAGTAGTGGAGTTGCTAGACATGCCAATGTAACTCAGGGGAATGGTAGAAGCAATGATGCTAGGGATAGTGGGTCCTGAGTCAACCATGTGTATTGTCATCTTAAGTATTTCAACACCAATTTGAGAACTATAGATGTCAAACTGATTGTCCTGGGAAGGAGTACCTGCTAGGGGCACATGACTCTTTACAATCAAAGACAATTCCCTCAACATCTCCAAGCCTCTTCTATATGAAATCAACATATCTCTCAAGGTGTTTATGACATTCCCAACTTGAGGGAGGATATTTTCTTGGTTGAGGAACCCTTCAAAATCTCTCAAATTCTCCTCTAACATATGAATCTGGTCAAACTCAATAGTGACAACAGAGTCGTGATAAATAACATGAGGAGAAGATAGGGGAGAGTTCATTGAGGTATTATTTCAAGAATTAGATGATAATTTAGATGGAGAATGACCCTCTATCAAAATGGTCCTAACAGGCTGAGAGGCCATGAAGCCATCTGGATTGGGAAGTGGTTCGTTAAACATTGGACCTAGTCAAGGAGGACTATAATGATTTGGAGGAATGCTCTTCCTAGTAGTCCTTCTTACAAAAACCACTGTGGCAGTCTAGGTCGTAAAGCTCATAGACAAGCTTTACAACACTTCAACCACTCTAAGAGGGTACTATAATGGTCTTAAAATACTTGGTGATAAAAGGAACTTTATTGAAATATAGATATATATAATTTTAAGTTTTTAAATTCAAGAATCACAAACGCAATGAGAAACTAAAAATTCAACTAGTTCACATCAGGTTCGCCAAAATGTAGAGGATGGGATTTTCTACTCTTGAAGTGATGACCTTCAAGTAACAAACCAATCTTCACTCTACCTCACTTTACTGGCACTCTGATGAGACAGGGGATACAAACTATGAAACTAAATGAATAAACCACAAAGACCTTTGAAATAACCGTTTCTAAGTCTCTATTCTTGGGACGAACACGCAGAATTGGGACACTAGTGTGACCCGCTAATGTCTTGTATGTACAGAGTACAAAAGTCGTACAATGACTGTGGATACAACAAAATTACCAAACTAAGGATGACATGCTAAATAAAAGGAATGATGTGAAATGACAACAACTAAAAGAGACAGGAAGAGAGCTTACAACTGGTCCATGATTGAAGCCTCTAGTCAAATAATCCCCTTCTCTTAATCATGGACCTACACACAAATAAGAGGGAAAATGTTGGGGTTGTGTTAAGAGGTCTACCTCAGTCAAACCCCTGTTTTGGTGTTTCCACCTCCACATACATCCAAGATAATAACCATGGATGAAAGGAAAATCATAAATATAGAAGTAAACAATCAAGATAATGAATATGCTAGATGGAAACATCAAACATAATATTATGAAATGCGAATGAAGAGTAGGATAGAACTTCCCTTCAACACCCAAGAAGCTGTCACTTGAGGGAGTGAAGTTGAGCACCCAAAACTTCCTGAAGATGTAACAATGATGTATGTTGAACGCTAGAAAATATATGAAGGATGAAGAATAAGATGCCAAAAGCTCCAGAATTTTTCAAAATGATCAAGAAGACCCGAAATAAGGCTCCATGAATAAAATATAGAGCCTAAGGAAGAATCCCGATGTTGGTAGTCACAAATAAAGGCATTATGAACTCTTTTAGGTGTAGGCGTAACACTCAAATGACCACCTACAGGCTGACATATTCATAGGACGCTTGCACGATGTGCGGATGTCTCTATGACAATCTAGAGTCCATAAGTCAAATGGTCAACATGATCAGGAAAAGGCCATATTTTGAGCTAACAAGGTGATCCATGTGGACAAAAGGACAGGGAGATGAATAATGAGTCCAATCAACCTAAAGTGAAGGCACTTATGTGACTTGGAATTGCATGGGATGCAATTTACGACATTACAAATTCTTTTCCCTTTCTTGGGAATGGGTTTTCATTTTCACATCTACATGCCAAAGCAATCAAAATTAGACCTATCAATTCGATTTTTTTGAGATCTTTCTCTCTTTTTCTTAGATTTTTGCAAATTGGGGGTTTTCAACTCTGGAGGGGGCTCCAAGTGGATCTCGTTCAGGAAACTATTTTATCCCCCTTAGGCTCCCAAAAACCATCTCTTACCTCCATGCCTAAGGCATCAGGATCAAAACTCACATGTCAAAGTATTGGATACAGACTAGGGAATATTGTCGAAGGAGAAGGCAATGATTTCAAGTGTTCTATGATTAAGAGAATTAAGACTTCATGCAAAATGGATTGTCTAGAATTTTTCCTATGCTCCACACCAAACTCCAACAAGGCAAGGAGATAAAATGAGAAGGAAAGCAACTATTTGTGCCAAAAGTTGTTCAACAAAATGAAATAAAAACCAATCATAGTAGTAGACCTCCCACCAAGAGTAAAGTAGCGCATGATTACCTCAACTACATTTTTCCATAGGAGTTTGATGGACCTCCTATCATAGCCATCATTCGACCTCTTAACAAGTCTATCTCCCTCCTCCTCTTTGAGAAATTTCTATCTAGCATCTTTTGAGGCCTTTCTATCCCTAAAAATATTCCTACCATATGTCAATAAAAAAGTAATATTAGAAATAACATCTTAAGAAATTACCACTTCCTTCCCAAAGGAAGACAAAGTGCACCCTTTCCAACCTTTAATGAAGGTTTTGGAAGCTCAAGGATCATGTCCATGCAATCTTTCAAAATACAAAGTGACCCCTCCCTTCTTCTAAATTCTCTAGACCCAAGCATTCCTCATGAAGTCATGACAAAGGTTCAACCTTTCTAATTCTCTAGACCCAAGCATTCCTCATGAAGTCATGACAAAGGTTCAATCTTTCTAATATCACCTTCTATGATCACATACACTAGTAGAAGAACAACTAAATTGTGGCCCACTACCTATCCCACACACTTACTAGCAAAAGAAACAACTAAAACGTAGCCCATTTCCTACCCCACTGACTAAATTAGAAGCACAAAATGCCCATAATTTGTGCAAGAATTATTAAATGAACACACATTTTTGAGAAACCATAAATGTAAATGACCATACAAATGTAAAACATAAGCTTCAAGGTCTTTTAAATGATAAGGCAATAAAAGAAATCAAACTCCATATTGCCTTCGTCCATGTAAGATATCATGATCAATAATGCTTTAACATTGAGGGGAAGGGGGTTATTAAGGCTCCATATTTGCTTCACCATGACAGAAACTACAAGATTATAAAAAAGAGTCAACATGCTTATTTCTTTCCCAATAAATATGAGAAATATGAGAAACCTCAAAGGAATTAATGAGAGTGTACATGAGTCTTTTATTAAGGCCTCAATGGACCAACTTGTCTTTTGAACCTTCTTTAAACATTGGATTATATTAAGTGAATCTCCTTCAATCTAAACTCTTTAATGGCCCTAAGAATAAGAAAGTTTTAGGGAATTATAGGTCGTTTATGCTTTAGCTAGGTGATTGGTCTGAATTCCTAAAGGGATTGCTACCACTAAAATGAGTCTTCCATATTCATCTCTCAACACTCCCCCACAACATGTCAGCCCCAAATTTCCCTTGGCCACCCCACCAAAGTTAATTTTGATTCAACCACTAGGAAGAAAGCATCAAATCATTTTGTTTCTAGAGATTTTAACTATCATAAAACAGATGGAAATATCAAAGGCTAGGCTCCAGATTTTAGCAACTTGCAAATCATAGCTAGAAACATAAACTTTTGGACTAGAAAAGTTAGAATTACAGACCTCTAATTTTTTTTTCCTTGATTGCATGATATATTTTGAAAGACACAACATTAGGGCTCAAAGATAATTTTTTAAAAACTCTTTTATTACTTTCCTTCCACACACCCCAAGAAACAAGCAAAATATTTAAGGACGAAAGGAAAGAAAGTGCAAGGTTATGAGAAGGGGTAATCCATTGAACCCACTTGTCACAAAAGGAAGAAAGGAAAACCTAATTAAGGTACCACAAATCCAGTAAATGAGACCACACATCCTTAACGAACAACACAAAAGAAGATGGAGAGCTTTCATAGCCCAAGACACAAAGAGGATTTTTAATATTTTTTTGATTCTCATGGGGATACTATTATATTTGGGAGTGGAGAATGAGGAGGTACATGTGATAGTTAATACTTTTATTGAAAGGAATTTTTGGTTGAAATTGACTCAAATTTGAACGGTGCAATGTTCGGGGAAGGTTTCTTACTTTCCTATAATCCTTGACTATAAGAATATAATGTTATGATGAGACCATGGGTTCCCTTTATCAATACTGAAAAGGAGATTAGAGCAAATTGTAGGAGGAATTTAGAAAAGTCTTTGACATGTCTCAAAGATGTCATTAGATTATTGGCTTCAAGTATGTGGATTGGAGCTTTTCTTAAGATGTTGTGTAGATTGCATGTTGTAAATATACCAAATGAGGATCTAGTAAAAGTATTTCTAGTTATGCAAAAAGCACTTTTTGTATTTGATGCTAAGACTTATTTCTTAGTTTAGACTATGAGCCATTTTGTCTACTAGGATTATACAAGCATTAGCTATCTACCCTCCTAGTTTTTATATTGTAACTCTAACATGATCTTTCTCTCTATGAAATACATATTTTTTTTTAATATCAATATATGTGGTAATGATCCCCAAGATCATATTTTACCAACGAAAAAATTATGTTTAATTTTATTTAATATTAGGTTACATGACGAGATGACATTTTATAGTGTAGTAATGATGAATACATTCTATTTATTTCTTGATATATCATGGTAATTAGATAGAAATGTCATCCATGATGGTAAAGAAACACCTATGATGTGAGACAAAATTCATATCCTTAGGCTTATAAAAGTGGAAGGTTGGTTTTCTTCAACATCTTTATAACTCTTCTTATAATTCGTAGATAAGTGAATATTGTTAGGTTTTGATGAAAATTCCTTCTTTCAATTTCAATTGATCTCTTTGTTTGATTTTCTATAATAGTATAATTGAAAAAATAAAGTTCCAATTTCAAAGAAGTAATAGGGTAGGTGAGGGATTCACCTCAAATGTTGGTTCAAACTTAATTCTAGTTTTTATAGTTTGAGTTATTCTCGTGAGGGAATTGGCCCATTCTAAAAAATAATAAGAATAAGTCCTATTAAAAAATTGTCATAAATTTTTAAATCCTCTTTTCCATGTGGGTATATAGTTTAATGGAAAACTACCCATATACATTTGAACTCACCCTCTTCTCCTTTCTAAAGAAAGTTTATTTGTTTTTTTAATCTTCTATTGATTTGATAACTTGGAGGAAAATTATCATTTAAACTATACTCCTTTTTTACATAAATTTATACATATTTATTGCGATCACCTATTAGGTGGTCATAAAACTCTATTAGCAAGCAATTTATCTATAAAACTATTCAAATAAGACAAGTTTAGGCCATTCTTCTAATGCATATCTACTTTCTTATCAAGGGAACCCCTATCTTTTTAGTCAATTTCAACTTTGTCTTTGCACTAAAATCCATTACTTTAAAATGAAAGGATGATCTTTTTGAATTGTAGTAATTTGGAATCAACAAATAGAAAATGGAAACTTTGATTTAAACATCTTAAATAAAAAAGAGATAAATTTGAATATGACACTCTTATACATGATATCATATGTCAATCACATCAATGAGATATCAAATACCATAGTAAATACCTTCCAAACTTTGTTCAAGATATTTAAAATTTTTTGTACTAATATGATTATGCCCCCACTATTAATGAGGTCTCTTTTCTTCACCTTTCTTCATCTACATAGATTCTAGTCAATCTAACCTGTTTAAAAATTCTTACAATTGTCAAATTTGATGGGTAGGCATAATTTTAACAAGACATGCTTCCCTCAAGAGATCATGCCACACGAATAGTATATAGAACTACATGTCATATTTAACCCTTTGTCAAAAACAAGAAATTTCCTTAATCAATGTTTTGAAGGCAAGTTTTGTAATAAAAATACACTTCAAAAGAGAACGGACCCTAAAAATATATAATAAATCTAATAAACAATTTTATTAATAAAAAGAATACCGACACAAAAACCATAAGAATTATGTAATGTAGTTATTGCTAAGCTCAAGATAAATATTTAAAAGACTAAAAGAGTAAAGATTTGAGTCATTGTAGTAAACTAGAATTATGTCTTTGTCATCTTGTGAAATCAAAATTTAAGTATAAAATAAAAACAAATCTAATCCAAAGTAAACATTGTCTCCCGAAGATCAAAGAGGCAACAACTAGTCTTAAGTAATTTCAAATGCATACATTCTAAGATTTCTCTAAATAGAGTGGTCATCACACAATCTTTCCTATGAACACAAGGAATCAACCTGATATTTCCCTTTCTTAGTGTAATATTACACCTATTCATAAGTTTACTTAAGATATTGGTGTGCAGGAGCACTTGAAAAATTATGTTGTGTAGGTTCAGTTCCAGGAGTTTGGAATCATGTGATTTTGATTTCTAATAAGGTCAATAGGATTTTGAATAAGTGCTCAGATGATGTAAGGACCCTAGGAGTTATTGTTTGACCAATGTTGGTCTATTAGCTCTTAAGGGTGCCAAATAGAGCATTTGGTAGAATAAGTTGGTATAGTGTTAGAATTGGATGGTTTGATGTATTTTAGGAGGTTTTAAGGTCATTTTAACCTTTAGAAGTGACCTAGGTTTGATTTGGGCAAAAGTTGTTCAACTATGTAAAAGTTGTAAAAAGTTGCAAAACTTGCTCATAACAACTTTGCAACATTTGCATTTTCCAAACACCAATGGCTAGTTGGTTGTATTATTCAGTTAAAGAAATTTGTAACCAACCCAAGGCTGATATAAGGCTTGGGACAACTGATGATAATGTTGGTTGAAGATCTGAATGAAGAAAAAGCAAGTTTAGCCTTTCAAAAATTGTTTTTTCAGCGAGTTGAGTTGAGTTTCATTGACATTGTACGGTCTGTACAGACTTCTAGGCCCAGATCAGGGCATGAATTGTTAGCGAAGAGACATACCTTTCATTTCATGGTGATTTGAGGTTTTTAAGTGTTATAGTTTGTAAGTTTTGTCATTTTTGTTGCAGGTGGGTCCTAAAGACCTTAAAACAAGGGTTTTGAAGACTCTATGGCTCATACCTAGCATTCCATGGTGGAAATCCATATTAAAACCTTGTGGAATGATAGGAGGCCTTATAAAGTATGCTTTCAACTTTTTTCTAAGACAAGGGAGGCCAAACTCCAGATTTGCCACCATACCCTAGGCTTGGCACGTTGAGTTGGCAAGCAATGGGGATCATGGACAATAGGCCCTAGATGGGTAAATCCGTTGGATGGATTTGATTCCAGTTGGGATTGGACATCCTCATGGGTGTACAGACCTAAGACAAACATCAGAATCCTTGGCCATTGGACCAGTGAAGGCATTTCAACAAAACCCTATTTTGTAGGCCTATAAAGGGTTAGGATGGTTAGAAACAAAACCCATGTCCAATTTTGTGATATTGTATGAAGCTTCCAAAAGGGTATCTAAAAAGATAAAGAGTTCATATTGGTGTTCAGGACTTCGGACAGATAAGTGCAAAATACGTCACTAGTAGGGCTAATTAGACTAGGTCTCCTAGTAGGCCTAAAAGAGCAAATTGGTCCTAAAGCTTGAAACCGGTAAACACCAAAGTCCATAAATGAAGGGTTAGGGTTGGAAAACTAAGAAAAATCATCCCTAAGTGTGTTGGTCATGTATAATGAAGATCCTATGGTAGAGAGGGTTGGCTCTTGGTTAAAGTGTTGAGTAGGAAGGTCTCTAATAAGGAGTGTTGGACACTCCCTAAACAAGAGGAGGTCACCTTAGTCTAAGGACCTTGGGAAGGTCCATGAGGGTGGGCCCTACAACCTTTGGAAGGTTGGAAAGAGTGGAACCATTGGGTGGTTCAAGAGACAACCTAAGGAGTCATCAAGAATAAGCAAACCTAGTAGGAGTGAGCATCCCCTCTACATTAGATTGGTATCAGAGCCACTTGATTAAACAAAGTGGTGTATGTCAGACCAAGAGGTAGAATTAGAAGCCAACAACATGCCACCTAAGGCATTGAGTCAAGAGGCCATTAGGAAGTTGGTCCAAGACATGCTTAGTGAAGCCTGGGAGAAAGACACCAAGAAAGGTAAGGGCAAGATCACATAGTGTGGTGATGAAACTGATGATGAAGATGCAGATGTGATAGGAGTGGTGAAAAAAAAGAAGGAGTTGGTGAAAGATCAGTAAATATTCTTGGATGCTCTTAAATCACTCAACAAAGATAGCCTAGATGGTTTACCGGTCTATAGTGGTAGCCTAAATGGAGAAGAGCTACTAGATTGGATAGAAGATTTGAACATTCATTTTGAATACAAGGAGGTTGCAAAAGAAAATAGGGTCAATATGACTAAGATAAAGTTGAAAGGATCAGCTCTAGTATGGTGGAACACGATGCAAGAATAAAGGGAACAAACTGAGAGAAAGAAGATCAACTCTTGGGAGAGAATGAAGATTAGAATCAAAACTCAATTCTTGCCTCTAGATTATGAGGTGCAGGTGCACAAGAATATGATGAGTTTGAAGCAAAGAGAAATGGATGTGAGTGCCTACATAGAGGAGTTCAACAAACTAACTCTAAGAGCAAGGAAACAAGAGGAAGAAGTGGAGAAGGTAGCAAGATACCTAACTGGCCTAAGACAAAACATTCAAGATGAAATCAACATGTTGGCACTTGAGACAGTCCATAAGTGTTTTCAGTTGTCTTTAAGGGAAGAGGACAGGATCAAGAGGAAAAGTGAGTTCAATCAAAGAGGCAGAGGTGGTAAAGGATTTAGAGGAAGAGGCACCTTTGGAAGGGGTCATAACTCTGGCAAGAATGAAGAAGGTGATCAAACTGAAAATAGTGGGGATAACTTCAGCAAGAATGGTTAGTTTAGAGGAAAATCTAGAGGAAGAAACAACTTTAGAGGTAGATTTGGCACACAAGGAAGAGGACCCACATTCTTCACCGGTACATGCTTTCATTGTCATCAAGTGGGCCACACAATGAACCAATGTCATAAAAAGACTTCAAGTTCTTATGTAGGTGAAAGCTAAGCCATGAGAACTCAGTTGGTGTAGGAGGAAGACAATCAAAGTGTTACCTCACCAATCAGCAAAGTTGGACCAGTTCTAGATGGAGAGAACCTGATGTTAAGGAGGATCTTGTTGAAGGTACTGCAGGCCAAATAACCTATTTAAAGAAAGACACTCTTTAAAACCACTTGCAAATCATATGGTAAGATTTGTAGGGTCATAGTGGATTCAGGGTCTATTGAGAACATTGTAGTAGTTGAGATGGTAGACAAACTCAAGTTGAAAAGGTTGCCACACACCAATCCCTATAAGGTATCATGGTTGAGTAAAGGACAACATGTGTTGGTTGATGAGCAAGCTTGGATAGACTTTGAAATTAGAGAGTATAAGGATAGAGTAACTATGTGATATAATACCCATGGATGCATTCCATTTTTTTCTTGGATGCCCTTGACAATATGATGTCAAAGCCATACATGATGGGGAGAAAAACTCTTATGTTATCACCAAGGAAGGGAGGAAGTTCCAAATGGATCCTTTGGTTGTTCAGGGAGAAGAAAGACATGTAGGTTCAAGTGTTATGTTACTTAGTGGGAAGGAGTTCCTAAAAGAGTTGAAGCACGAAGGGAACCAAGTATATGCCATCATAGTGAAACCAAAAGAAGAGGCAAAGACTGAACCCAAATTGGTGGTACCTCAAGAAGTGAAGACCTTGTTGGACCGGTACAAAGACACTGTTGTAAATGAGATACCAGATGCTTTACCCCCATACAGAGATGTGAACCATCAGATAGACCTCATACCTGAGGCTACCTTGCTAAAAAAGGCTGCTTACTTAATGACACCTACTCAAAATGAAGAAATAGCAAGAAAAGTGCAAGAATTGATAGATAAGGGGTTGATAAAGAAGAGTTTAAGCCCATGTGCGGTACCTACTATTTTGGTACCTAAGAAAGATGGAAAATGGAGAATGTGCACCGTCTCAAGATCCATCAACAAGATTACCATCAAACACTGGTTTCCAATGCCAAGAATTGAGGACCTCATGGACTACCTAGGAGGAGCTTGTTACTTTACAAAGGTGGATTTGAAATTAGGTATCATCAAATAAGGATCAGACTTGGAGATGAGTGTAAAACAACCTTTAAGACCAATGATGGGCTCTATGAATGGTTGGTGATGCCCTTTGGGCTCATAAATGCACCTAACACCTTCATGAGACTCATGAATGAAGTGCTTGCAAAGTTTATTGGTAAATTTTTTATTGTTTATCTTGATGACATTATGCTTTTTCGTAGGTTAAGGGAGGAGTATATCAGACATTTGGATCAGGTCTTGAGGAAGCTACATCAAGAAAAGTTGATGATCAACTTAGACAAGTGTGAGTTCTTCAAAACTGAGCTAGTATATCTTGGTTTTGTAGTTTCTCAGGGTTGTTTGAAAATAGATCCAACAAAGGTTAATGCAATAGTTAATTGGTCTACTCCTCAGTCAATAGGAGATGTCAGAAGTTTTCATGGGTTAGCTTCATTCTATAGGAAGTTTATTAGAGGGTTTAGCCATGTATGTGCACCCATATTGAACACCATCAAAGGAGGAATGAAATGTCAGTTTAAGTGGACTAGTGCAGTAGACAAGAGGTTTGAGTTGTTGAAACAAAAAGTAGAAGAACTACCTTACCTTAGGCTCCCTGATTTCAATCAGCTCTTCACAGTGGAGTGTGATGCTAGCAAGTTGGCAATAGGAGCAGTTTTGAAACCAAGAAGGTCATCCAGTAGCATTTTTCTTTGAGAAGCTCAATGAGGCAAAACAAAAGTATTCTAACTATGATCTAGAGTTGTATGCCATGGTACAAGCCCTTAAGAAATGGCGACATTATCTACTTCCTAAGGAATTCATAGTTTATACTAACAACCATGCACTTAGCTTCTTGAATGGACATGAGAAGTTACATCAAAGACACATCAAATGGGTTGAGCACTTGCAGGCCTATACCTTTTCCATCAAACACAAGAAAAGAGTCACTAGTAAGGTAGAAAATACCTTAAGTAGAAGAGTTCTTACCATCCAAGAGGTGCAACTCCAAAGTGTGGGATTAAATGATCTCAAAGACCTATACCAAGGTGACAAGGATTTTGGTGAAGCATATGATGTTTGCACCAAGTTTACTAATGTTTGCCATGTTGTATATTCTGATTCCGTGTTGCAGGAAGGCCTTTTGTTTAAAGGACACTTACTTTGCATACCTCAGTGCTCTATGAGAGACAATATCATCAAGGAGAAGCATCAAGGCAGCTTAGGAGGACATTTTGGTCTTGGCAAGACCTTAGAGCAGGTTGGACGGTTTTATCATTGGCATAAACTTCAGTAAGATGTTAGAAGGTTTGTGGAGCAATGTCCCATATGTCAGAGAGCTAAGGGAACCTCCAACAATGCAGGTTTATATCAGCCATTGGCGATACCAACCAAACTGTGGGAATGTTTGAGCATGAACTTTGTACTTGGTTTGCCTGGGACTCCAAGAGGGTATGACAGTGTTTTTGTCATAGTGGATAGATTCAGCAAGATGGCACACTTTGTGCCTTGCAAATGCACAAATGATGCCTCTTACATAGCAGGGCTTTTCTTCAAGGAAGTTGTGAGGATTCATGGCTTACCGCTTAGTATTGTGAGTGGCAGAGACACTAAATTTGTAAGTCACTTTTGGCGAACCTTATGGAAGAAACTAGGCACAAAAATTTCCTTTTCATTAGCATACCATCCACATTCAGATGGTCAAATGGAAGTGGTTAACAAATCCTTAGGTAGCTTGTTGAGATCTCTCACCAAACAACATGGACAAGCTTGGGATCTAGTATTGGGTCAAGCAACATACAATGACTCAGTTAATAGAAGCACAGGATGGAGTCCCTTTGAAATTGTTTATGGATGTCATCCTAGGGGCATCTTGGAACTTAGAGACCTTAGTCCTATGGACCATAGAAGTGCACAAGGGAAAAAATTTGCAGAGAATATAAAAGAGCTACATGAGTAGGTCAAGAAGACATTGCAACAACATAATGAGAAGTACAAGGCACTGCCAGATAAGAAAAGAAGAGAAGTACACTATAAGGTTGGTGATCTAGTGTTGGCCTACTTGAGGAAGGAGAGGCTACCCAAGGGACAACCTAGTAAGCTATGCATGAAGAAGATTGGACCTCTTAAGGTGATGCATAAATTTAGCAATAATGCATATGAATTAGAGTTACCTCCAAACTTAGGCATATCCCCAATCTTCAATGTATGTGATTTGTATCCATACAAAGGGCCTCAGACAACTACAAATCAAGAAGAACCTACTGCTATAGAAGATGTAGAATGGTTACAAGATTTACCTCCAAGCCAACCGGTCACATTGGAATGCATTTTAGATTCTAAGGTTGTGAAAAAGACTAGGAGAGGAGTCTATAGAGACTATTTGATCAAATGGGTAGGGATACCAGAGTCAGAAGCTACATGGATGCCAAAGAGAGACATCATACAACATGGTACCACTGTCTAACCTTTATCCACTCAAGAGACTTGAGTTCTTCTTACCCCCGGAGCATGGTGCAGGAGCACTTGAGCAATTTTGTTTTGTAGGTTCCAGGAGTTTGGAATCATGTGATTTTGGTTTTTAATAAGGTCAATAGGATTTTGAATAAGTGCTTAGATGTTGTAAGGACCCTAGGATTTATTGTTTGACCAATGTTGGTCTATTAGCTCTTAAGGGTGCCAGATAGAGAATTTGGTAGAATAAGTTGGTATAGTGTTAGAATAGGATGGTTTGATGTAGTTTAGGAGGTTTCAAGGTCATTTGAACCTTTAGAAGTGACCTAGGTTTGATTTGGGCAAAAGTTGCTCAACTATGTAAAAGTTGTAAAAAGTTGCAAAAGTTGCTCATAGCAACTTTGCAACATTTGCATTTTCCAAACACCAATGGCTAGTTGGTTGTATTTTTCAGTTAATGATATTTGTAACCAACCCAAGGACAATATAAGGCTTGGGACAACCGATGATAATTTTGGTTGAAGATCTTAATGAAGAAAAAGCAAGTTTAGCCTTTCAAAAATTATTTTTTCAACGAGCTGAGTTGAGTTTCATTGACATTGTATGGTTTGCACAAAATTCTGAGCCTAGACCAAGGCATGAATTGTTAGAGAAGAGACATACCTTTCATTTCATGGTGATTTGAGGTTTTGAAGTGTTATAGTTTATAAGTTTTGTCATTTTTGTTGCAGGCGGGTCCCAAAGGCCTTAAAACAAGGGTTTTGAAGACTCTATGGCTCATACCTAGCATCCCATGGTGGAAATCCATACTAAAACCTTGTGGAATGCTAGGAGGCCTTGTAAATTATTATTTCAATTTTTTTTTAAGACAAGGGAGGCCAAACTCCATATTTGCCACCATACCCTAGGCTTGGCATGTTGAGTTGGCAAGCAATAGGGATCATGGACAACAGGCCCTAGAAGGGTAAATCCGTTGGATGGATTTGATTCCATGTGGGATTGGACATCCTCATGGGTGTACAGACCTGAGACAAACATCAAAATCCTTGGCCATTTGGACTGGTGAAGGCATTTGAGCAAAACCCTATTTTGTAGGGGCTGGCTTAAACAACACACACTAAGCTTTGACCGCTTAGGTGGCTACTGTGGGTCCCTCCCTACCTATCTTGCTTCCCGTTCCTAAGTTTGCGTTGACAGATGTTCTCCGTTCCCATTCAAATAGTTCCGTTAACTTTCAAATTCAAATTTGCTTCCCGCCCAAAACTTCTTTGGAGACCTGTGATCACATAAAAAGGAATAGGGTACCCGTCTATTTTATAACGTACTCACGGCCTATGCCAGAATGGTAGCTTTGGAGCATGGACATCCATTGAAGCATATTGGAAGGGGAATTATATTAGATATTACAGTTCAAAATGCTCTGGTAATGGAAGCATAGACAAGGCATCTTAACTGTTTGATCGGTTGCGTCAAATAAATATGATCTCATGGATTACTACGATTGCAAGATATGCACAAAATACATTTGTAAAGGATTTAGAAACCTTCAGCCAAATGCAATTGCAAGGTGTAAATCTAGACTTTGCGACCTTTATCAGTGTCCTCCCAACCTGCACCAAAATGGGAGCTTTGGAATAGGGCATGGACATGCAAAGCCAAATCAACTTCATAGAGAACAGACCACACCAGTTGATGTCGTTCCTCCTTGGGACAAGTTTGGTTTTGCTGATATTCCAGCTATAACAGTTTGTGATTTTTTCTTCATTTTTTTCATTTTTGCTCATTTAAATTGTGGAAAAAGAAGCCTTGCTTGATACTCTGCTATCTCTTTCAAAAGGGAGGTTAAATAGTTCAAAATTAATGAAAAATAAGCCTTGTTTGATAGTTCAAAATTATCCATGGTCTCACTTGTCTTGCAGACTCATTGAAAAGGGGTAAAACAAACAATAAATGGAATGGTCAAGCTTAGTTTTGGTGAAAATCCAGCTGCAACAGTTTCATTATATAGTTCATTTTTGTTTTATCATGGTATTCACAATCTCTTTTTAAATAAATGGTTTCATACCATTGATGGGGATGACCAAAGATTGGATATTTCTCAGCAAGACAAACTACTGAAATAGATGGCTTCATATGCAATCTGGATTCAATTGCTGCAAGCTCACCCACAAAGTTTGCATGATATATAATATCCTTCCTTTTTTCTAATCTATAAATTATATATTTCAATAGATTTTGTTACTATAACCTTCTCAACTGTAATTATTTGTAGACAAGCATCTTTCAAGTAGAGTAAGGATTGGATGTGGCATTTGAACAAGAAAGAATAAAATATATAATTCTTTTGATTGTTCTACTTTTTATTTCTATTATATATCATAATAGAAAATGTGTATACAATTGATAAAATTTAACTACACAATTGATAAAATTTAATAGGTAGATTTGAATTTATCATTTTTTATTTGTATGTTGGATTTTGTAAATAGATTTTTTAATTGTTTAGTGTGATTTATTTTTTGATCATTTAATCTAATGATAATTTTAAATTGTTTGTCAAATTATAATATTTTTTTCATTATTTTTTAATGCACTGTTTTAATTACATAAAAACTTTTAATCACCTTAATATCTTTTTATCTTAATTAATATTATAGCCAAGCTCTAAAGGATCCAACTTTTCCAAAACTTTATGTTAAGACAATCAATGTAGTCTTGTAAAGAAATTACTGAACATTTTAAGGTTCAACATTCAAAGACAAGAATCATAGATTAGCATAGCTATAATAAGTCCCCAATGCATGGCATGTGATCATTCCTATCTCCAGATGACATGGCTATTCAATGTAGGCCAATCCCATCATACTGGTTATTACTCCCTCCTATTGACCTGTATTATATAGAGAATTCAAGTTTAAGTGATGATCTTGGGACTATTACTTTTTTGCTTGCATTGCGAAACTAACCCCATTAGAAGTAATTGAATGTAGAACAAGCAATGGTAAGGCCTTTTTGTTTGGTTAGGAAAAATAAGTGATATGGGTCTCTTTATTGATCATATTCTTCAAAGATGAATATTGATATATCTTAATATTGAGGATAAATTGGAACTACTTCCATATATGTATCTCTATCATATAGGATAAAATTATTCTCTTATCAACCCATTTTCAATTATAAACGAAGAATCCCCTTCTTTTATAGTGTTTTATTATATCTAAAATTTAAAATTAAATTGTAGATTTCAATAGATTTTGACATTATAAAATTCTCAACTAAAATTATTTTAATAGGAGACAAGAATTGGAAGTCGCATTTGAACAAAAAAGATTTTAAGATATACAATTATTTTGGTTTCTTATGAAAGGCTCTCTTTATATATATTATGGGCCTAGTTTATAATTTTTGGCTATATTTTGTTTTATAATAGAAGATTAAGATATATAATAGAAAATATATATATTTATTAAATGTAATATGTATTGGTTAAGATTTGAATCTATTATTTATAATTTATATGTTGAGTTTATTATTCAATTATTGGTCTATTTTGTGGTTGGTATTTAGTGTGGTTTAATTTTCTAACAATTTGGACTACTAGTTATTTTAAATTCTTCATCAAGTTATAGTATTTTATTTCATTATTTTTCAATTTAATGCTCTAACTACATTAAAAATTCATACTCATCTTGATAAATTTTTATCTCTACTAATATTCTAGTAAAACACTAAAGGATAAAACTCTCCCAAAACTTAATGTTAAGAGACTAAATGTAATCTCTAAAGGAGTGCATTATATTGATAACAATAGTGTTTCATCTAAATAAAATATAATTGCTAAGTATTTTAAGGCTCAACAATCCAAGACAATAAGCATAGATTTTTTTAGATATGACAAGTCCCTAAATGCATGGCATGTGGTCCTTCCCATTTCTAGATGATATGGCTCTAAATGTAGTTCATTCCCATCAATCAATACGATGGTTATTTTTCCTTATTAATGGTATGCATAATATAGATAATTCAAGTAAGCTTGGGATTGTCATTCTTTTGCTTGGAATTGTCATTCTAATATCTAAATTATCCCTAAATAGAATAGGCCCATGTAAGGTAGGTTTACACCACCAAATTCCTTTTAGAAGAATCTAATCTACACTATATCTCCAAGATTTATTAGTACACATCATACTCTTCACTTATCCTTACAATGATATTTACCTCCTTTATGTATACTTCACAATAACATAATGGGTGAGTAAATCACTAATCCCAATGTAGGCCTACTCATCACCGAATCTAATCAATTATACAAGTTTTTGACATGACCTAATATAGCCAACTTAAGGGATGCGTGTCAATGTTGGCATCTATATCCACCTATTAAATTATAATATAATATTTGTAGATGCATTACATTTCATCTCTCTTTTGCATATTTCAACTTTCAAACATGGTAGGAAGTCAATAGTAAGACCACTAAAATTCATTACAAGTATGATGAAATTTCCTATTATCAAACCATCCATAGGTGATCTTTGTAATATTTTTAGCTTGACGATAGAAAGATCTAGGGCTTGATCATTATTTTAACCTCTATTCTATTCTATTATTTCCATAGTTATTCTTTGATAATCACCTTAAATTTAGCCATTACGTTTTTATTCAATGTCAATATTTTTTGTAGGTATATGTTGATTCTATGTTGATCCCTAGTGATTTGTTTAATTATTCCATTTAGTATCATGCCTCTATGTTGGTTTCTTATATGACTCTTTCACCTCAAAATCAAGTGGATGTTTATATATTGTACCTTTTATATGTCTATAAGCCTATTTAATTCATCGCGATTTTTTGTAACTTATTTTGTTAGCTCATGCAGGAAATATTTTTTCAATCTTTATTTTTATATGATTCTTTGGTGTACTCTTCATTATGTTCTTAAAATTTCTCTACCTTGAACTTTATTTTGTGTTTACTGGTGTAATATCCTACAATATAGTTTTTATTTCCTTCTATACCAAATCTTCATAAACTTCTACACATTAATTTTTGTTGTCCTAATGATTCTAACCAAGTATATCTAAGAGAAATAGATCCAATCCATCAATATCTAAAGAATTATAATTTAAATATAAAATATATTTATCCATAGAGAGCTTCACTTTTGGATTTTTTTCTTACCCTTTATTTGACTATCCTTGATTTATTTGCTTTTATTTATAGTTGGTTGGCCTTTTTTTTGTAAATTAATTTATAACTACTTGTAGGAATTATAGAAATAATAACATTTTCCTTTTGAATAAATGCATGAAATTAAAGAATTGGATCTTCCTTCCTTGAAGCTCAAATTCATAAAATGTTACCCTTTGTCTTTCCTTCCTACTCATCATCTCATTCTTTTCGTCCTCCTCCTCATTTTCCTTCTCCTTCTCCATATTCTTATGACTATTATTATCCTTCTTATCCTCCTCTTCCTTCATAGTCTCTTTCTCCTTCTCTTATTTCTTTTGGTACCTATCTATTTATAAAAGCTTGCTTAAGTTCACCCTAAAAAGAAATGTTATTACACCATGACACATACCAAATGTTAACTTCATCTTTATGACTACAAAGAAAGATAATTTTTATAGAACACTTTGATCATAATATATTTTATACCAATAAAATAAGATCACTACATCAAAATAAGGTTTCAAAAAGATCAATTAGATCTCCTTTACCACCTAAGAAATGAAAGAAATGAAAGCATTCATAGTCCATTAGACAAGATCTAGCATGGGAATTTACATAATTTATTACTTCCATATAAAATTCAGTGTCTTTATAAGAACTATGTTGAAGGAATACCTTAGTGTACACTAGGTTTAGCCTATTAAAATTAAATTTTAACTTTGATTTAGAAGAATGAAATTGAAAAAAAGTAGAGATGAAATAAATTCCAACTAAGTCATATTTATCATGATACATAGGTCCACCAAAACAAAAATGCTAATACAAAGGCACCCTTTCAATCTGAGTTGCATCACATTGATACTTACCTTCATATATATATTGCCACATCATGGCATGTTCCATTGTTTTATCTAGAAATTTTAGTTGACATAAAAATATCTTTATCAATAGCTAGGTCATGATTCATATAAAATTAATAGATCCACTATCACATGCATTTTTATCAAACTCATGGATAGATAGTTGTAATATATTACCACTACAAATGTTGAAAAACTTTTTCATTTTAGACTCAAAAATAAAATTCAATCCTTCAATCCAAGCATCATGTAAATCTACATGAAATGCTGCTAAAAAAGAGTTAAGGATTTTAGAGTTTTTATCCATTTTAATTCCTTCATAAAAAAAAATCTACAATAGAACTGTCCTTGCAAATAAGTTCTACAATGATTTTGTCTTGAGTTCAAAACCTCTTCACAATCAACATGATTAGGATCAACATATTTAATTGATGAATTTAAAGAACAATCTCAACATCATTTGCACCATCAATAACTAGTATTTCTAACCCATACTCTACAAAATTACCAAGATAAGAAGCTCCTTCATTCATAAGAAAACATCTCTTTTTATCAATATTCATATTAGTAAGATTTTTATGTAAAGATCAAATCTCTAATTTACTATCATAGGAAAAATTACAACCTATAGAAATATAATAAAAAAAATTGTCATTACAATCAACAAAATAGGAAATCTTTAATTTGAGATCTTCAAATTGAATGCCTAGACATTTATCTTTAATAACATCATTAAATAAACTAAAAAATAATTGTCCATATCTGGATTTACACCTGCCAATCGTATTTTGTGCATATCTAACAATCACAGCATTTCATGAGATATAATTTTTTGACGCAGCCGGTCAACCAGTTCAGGTGGCTTGTTTGTGCTTCCGCTACTAGAGCATTTTGAACTGTAATATCTAATATAATTCCCCTTCCAATATGCTTCGATGGATGTCCGTACCTTGTTCCAAAGCTACCATTTGGGCACAGGACGTGAGTACGCTGACAAATAGATGGGTACACTTTTCCTTTTTATGTGATCATAGGCCTCCAAAGAAGTTCTGGGCAAGAAGCGAATTTGAATTCGAAAGTTAACGGGACTGTTTGAATGGGAACGAAGAACATCTGCCAACGGAAACTTAGAACGGGGAGCCAAAAAAGTTGGGAGGGGTCCACAACAGCCACCTAAGCGGTCAAAGCTTAGTGTGTGCTGTTTAAGGCTGGCCATTTTGTAGGCCTAAAAGGAGGAATTAGGCCTAAAAAGGGTTAGGATGGTTAGCAAGCAAGCCCATGTCCAATTTTGTGATATTGTATGAAGCTTTCAAAAGGGTATCTGAAATGTTAAAGAGTTCATACCAGTGTTCAAGACTTCGGGCAGATAAGTCCAAAATACCTCACCGGTAGGGCTAATTGAACTAGGTCTCCTAGTAGGCCTAAAAGAGCAAATTGGTCCTAAAGCTTGAAACCGGTAAACACCATAGTCCATAAATGAAGGGTTAGTGTTGGAAAACTAAGGAAAATGATCCCTAAGTGTGTTGGTCATGTATAATGAAGATCCTATGGTAGAGAGGGTTGGCTCTTGGTTAAAGTGTTGAGTAGGAAGGTCTCTAATAAGGAGTGTTGGACACTCCCTAAACAAGAGGAGGTCACCTTAGTCTAAGGACCTTGGGAAGGTTAGTAAGGGTGGGCCCTATAACCTTTGGAAGGTTGGAAAGAGTGGAATCATTGGGTGGTTCAAGAGACAACCTAAGGAGTCATCAAGAATAAGCAAACCCAATAGGAGTGAGCATCCCCTCTACATAAAATATTAGGAGTATTCACATATTCTCCCCTAAGTAACTAATAATGCCATGTCTTCAATTTGATTTGAGGTACATAGGTGTCACCATTTCCTCATTAAACTTTGATTAATGGTACTTAAATGCCAATTTTGTTTAGTCAAAGCCACCTGTATCTTAGTCAAATTGAGTCACTTAATACATTGATTCATAATTCAACTCTTGACCACTTAGATTGAGTTAATTCACCCCATCATTGGAAGTGATAGCGAGTTCAAGTTGTGACCTCTCCTTGATTCATGCATCCAAGAGGCCTATAGATTTATAAACAATCTTTCGTATTGTATCTTTTTCATCTTTAATATTAGAATAGCTATTATTTACATTTTACATTATTTGTCTTGTTCACTTGCAACTTTTACAACTTGTCTTTACTCACCTAGATTTTGATTCATGTTTGAATTCACATCAATCTTACATTGTATGTAGCTTTTGCAACTTGTCTTCATTCACCTATATTTTAGCTCTTTTCAATTCTAATTAACTCTTACACTATATCAAAACCCTATTGATATCTAAAATGTATTACTGTCCTCTAAAAATTAAAACTTCAACAACCCATTAATACTTAATACATCGTAACTCAAAATGGACTATGCAATTACATAAAAAATATATCAAAACATCAATGGGTTCTTGATCTCTTGGTGAAGTTGAATGATTCTTAATGAGCTCACTGGGGATCAAGTCTTGGTGAAACTGAATACATGGCTCCGACATCATTGTAAGGGATGAGGTGCCCTAGATGAATTTGGTAGAACATATGCCCCTCAGATGATGAGAGTGTGCTCCAAACGGATTTGGCGGAATGGATACTCTCCAGTCCTTTACTCTTAGATATTAGATTGCTAAATTGACTATATAAATGAAAATTCCTCCAAAAAATAATATAAAAACTCATAAATCTAGGGGAGAGGACCCAGTAGCTGTGCACCCTAACTTTGCGCTTCTCAAAATCCTACGTGGAAATTTCAAATCACTCAAAATTTTTTATAGCAACTTACTTGGCAGGTCCCCTGCTTAAAACTAAGGTTTCAGGGCCACATCATCAAATATGATGCAACATCAACATGCTTTTTGCCAAGGCGTCCAAAACAACCCCCCACAAAAGTGAGACCAATAGGTGTGCAAAAGGGCAATACTTGTGCAACTGATGTGGCATCACACGATTGGTTACTTTTCACAACAAATGGTATATTTTAATCAATTATTGGTACTTATCATATTACTATTGCTGCAATGTTGTACAAAAGTTGGACATTAAATCAACAAGTATGGGATATTAAATCAACAACTTCTATCACAAAAATTGGAATATGCGCCTCAACTATTGAATCCTTTCCCCTAAATATAACCAAAAATTGGAATACTATACACATATGACACTGGCTATCCTGGCAAAAATTTGCACCGCCTGGCTCTCCTTGTCGTCTACCACCCTCTGTCCCCACTATTGTCCTTCATGCTTGAAAGGACGTCTTTTGCCTAAAAACTCCCTCCAGCCACTCTTTTGTCCTTCGTGACCGTCGTCCTTTACTGGCCCCTCGCAGGGGCTCAGCCCAGAAAAGGAGAAAGTGTTGCGGGACTACGCTACAATTTTTTAATGTTTCAAATAATTTATTTTTATGATTTTTTATTTATTATATTTATTTATGTTTTTTAAAGTTATATTTGTAATGTAATATATATATATATATATATATAATAAATTAATAATCAATTATATATTTGATTTTTTTTGAATAATAAGATATATGTTTAAATTAAATCAAATTTTTAATTTTTAATTTTTTAAAATAATAATAAGATTTTTTTAATAAATATAGTTAGTTTGGAATTTATATATTTAAATTTTTTAATTATAATTTATATATTTAATTATTTTTACGATCCTTTTTATATATTTTAATCATGAGCTTATTGAATTTACATATTTTAAAAAAAATTAATCATAATTTATGTGCTTAATTTTTTTTTTTAATATTCTTATTATTTTAATAATTATTATATTTTTAATATTGAAAATAGTATTACTCGATTAATTGACATCATTCATTAAATCAATATTTCAAAGTAATAGTGTTTATAGCTAAGATTTATATTTATATTTTCTAATGTATATAATATATATACATTAAGCATATAGGTTTTAGAGCATAGGCTTAACTTAAATTTATTATTAGATCATAAACAACAAAATTAACTTAGATCACTATTGCCCTCTCCCTATCCTAATGACAATTATTATTATGATGCATAAATATTCTAGAGAAATTATTAATTACTATATTATTTTAATTAATCCAAAAAAAATAATTAATCCAAAAGCCTATATGCTAAACCCTCAACCCTAAACTCTATATCTTAAACCTTAAAATCTATATCCTATAATCTCAACCTTAAACTTCATCTCTCAAACCTAGGTCCTAAAACCTATATGCTAAACCCTCAACCCTATTCACTCAACCCTCAATTATTATGATGATGTATAAATATTCTAAAAAATTACTACTTAATGTATTATTTTAATTAATTAAAAAAAAATATTGATTTGTATGCTAAACCCTCAACCATAAACTTTTTACTTTCAAACACTATATCCTATAGCCTCAACCTTAAACTTCATCTCTTAAACTTATACCCTAAAATCTATATGCTATACCCTGAACCTTGAATCTTAGAGCCTAAAACCTATATGTTAAACCAACAACCCTATACAATGAACTATATAAACCATATACCCTCAACATTAACCCTATACAATTAACCAGAAACCATATAACCTCAACAATAAAACCTATACCATCAACACTAAACCTTATACCCCATTCCCTCAATCCTAAATCCCATCCATCAAGCCTAGGCCCTAAAACCTATATGCTTAATGTATATATATATTATACATTAGAAAAGATAATTTTTAATCTTAGCTATAAACATTATGAATTTGAAATATTGATTTAATGAGTGATGTCAATTAGCATAATACTAATTTCAATATTAATAATATAATAATTATTAAAATAATAAAAATAATAAATATGTAAATTCAATAAGCTAATGGGTAGAATATATAACAAGGATCTTTAAAAAAAATTTAAATATATAGATTATGATTAAAAACAATTAAATATATAATTGATTATTAATTTATTATATATATTACATTACAAATATAACTTTTTAAAACATTAAAAATATAATAAATAAAAAATTATAAAATATATTAAAATAAATTATTTGAAACATTAAAAAATCGCACCGCACTCCGGTAACACTTTCTCCTTTTCTGGGGGTGCGGTGAAGGACAAAGGAGTGGGTGGTGGGAGTTTTTATGCAGAAGACGTCTCTTCAAGAGAAAAGGACAGCAGTGGGGACAGAGGGTGGCACACGGCACGGAGAGCCAGGCGGTGCAAATTTTCGCCGGGATAGCCACTGCCATACTATGCACATACCAGTGCACTATTACGTAGTATTGGGGCCATTATTGAACTCGCACACAGTCAAGGTACAGGATCAATTAATTTCATATTCTTTTTGGCAAATTTATTTTTGAATGCACAAGTTTGTTTTTGCACAAGTTTGTTTTTTGGTAATATTTAATGAAAGACATTTCGTACCGGTCCCAATCTTGGGCCTGGCATTGTTTATTTGATTGTGCTTATCTTCTTTGAGGAACATCCACGTAAGGCCGTACCTGTTCTTGGGCGGCCAAAGAAAAAGCTGGAAGTTTTCTTAAACTCTTGAAATTCAAAGGATTCTTTGCAGGTATAATTGTACTCTCCTTTTTGGTAATTGGTTCAGCTGTGCGCTGTGACAGAGGCGTCCCAACAGTGGGCTTTAATTCATTTTGCATTTTGCATTTTGCATTCTAAGCATTTGTGGTGGAGTGGCATTGTTAAATATAACTGATGGAGTTTATTATAATTTTTTTATGTGGAAGACATCTTTTATTTGAGATGGACACGCTGATTTTATGCAAGACATTGAAATTTTCTGATCGGATGATTTTTTCTATAAGACCATTGTTTTAAAAAAGAAAAAAAATAAATTATTTTAATGTCCACAAAACTTAACAAAGTCTATGAAACAGTCAGAACCAATCTGTCTGCTCTTATAACTTTGCAGAGGATGTAACAACGGCCATGCCCATCCATCAATATTGTACCTTCTTTAGTACCTTTTTGCAGCCTTGTCTGTGCGTTACACGAAATAGATTAATCATTTAAATTACTTTATATAAAAAACACAAATTAGGCAGAATGCCTTTAAAATATAGGGGAAAGGACCCGGTAGTTGAGCATGTACCAATTGTTGTGAGGGTTGTTGATACCTTTTGTTCCAAAAATTGAACAAATAAAACCTATTGTTTGAAACAAAAAATATCAATTTTTGTTAGGAAATGTACCAACAGTTGTTAGGAAATGTACCAATAGTTGTTAAGAAATGTACTAATATTGTAAAAAGTAACCAATCAGGTGATGCCATGTCAGCTGCACAACTATTGGGGTCTTTTTTGCACGCCTATTGGTCTCACTTTTTTTGGGGGCTGTTTTGGACACCTTGGCAAAAAGCATGCTGATGTGGCATCATATTTGATGATGTGGCCCTGAAACATTAGTTATTAGCAGGGGACTTGACAAGTAAGCTACTGTAAAAAAATCGGAGTGATTTGAAATTTCCAAGTAGGATTTTGAGAAGCGCGAAGTTAGGGTGCACGACTACTGGGTCCTTTCCCCTACTACTTCATATTTGGTATTACGTTGTGTATCCAAATGTAAATATGTGCCAAAAATATACATATTATATTGAAGCATTTACGTGAGAAATACAGTTATGAAGTAGTTAAATTTTATGGTTTTTTTTTATATATTTGTAGTGATGTTACAGATTGATTAATTAAATGTAACAATAAATATACAATTGATGTAAATAACAATAAAATTGAATAAATAACATAAAAGAAAAAAAAAATGAAAAATTTGAATAAATAAATAAAGATAGAAAAGATTTGATGTATATTTAATAATCTAAATTTAATTTTAAAACAATATAATGGTTATATTATATTATAAATTATAAAATATAAATATAATATAGTTTATAATTAATATTAAATATTTATTTTATATAATGCAAATTAAATTATATATAAATAATTATACTTATTATTATATATTATGATTTATAATAAAAACTATTAATTACAATACAAATTAAATTATATATAATATAATTATACTTATATATTAAAAATATTAAATATAAATATAAAATAATTATAATTATTAGTAAACATCTTTTTATGTACTATAATTTAATTACATATAATATAATTATATTTGTAATTATGTATACTATTTAATATTATAAAAGTTGTATTCTTATAATATATTGCATTTTATATAATGTAAATTATTAAATCTATCTTTAAAATAATATTATAGTTATATATTATTATATATTATATTCTACACTATAAATTATTAAGTACAATATATAATATATTCTTTATACAATTTTATCTTTATTTTTTTCCTTCCACTCTCTCTTTATATCTATTTGCGTCTATGCCCCCTTAACTTTCCATTCTTTCTATATTTGTATGCTCTCCCTTTCTATGTCTCTCTACTTTATCCTATCTATTTCTCTCCCTCTCACTCCCTCTTTATCACTCCCTCTCTCCATATATTTCTACTTCTCTATCTTATCTATTTCCCCCCCTCTCTCCCTCTCCCTCCTTCTCTATCTATTTATATCTCTCCCTCTCCCCCCCCCGTTTCTATCTCTATCTCCATATCCATCTCTCTCCCTATCTATATCTCCCACACACTCTCTCTCACAGACACTCTTGTTTCTCCCTCCCTATCTCCATATTTGTCTCTTTATCTGTTTACCCCTTCTCTCAATGGCCCTCTTTCTATCACTTGTCTCTATGACCTTTATCTCTCACTCTTGCCCCTTCATCTCTATCTTCCCATCTCTCCTTTCCCTCTATCTATATCTCATTATCTATCTTTCTCTCTTATTCACTCTATCCCCCCTCCATCTCTCCTACTATTTGAAAGCTACGTGTATATATATATATATATATATATATATATATCTATGTATGTATGTATGTATGTATGTACACACACACACACACACACACACACACACACACATATCTACCTCTCTCAATATCACTTTTTACATCTACATCTCGCTCTCTCATTCTCTACCTCTTTCTATCTACACTTTTTCCTAGCTCCTTCATCCTCTTCCCTTTCATCTCTCCCTCTATATACATATTTTTATCTCTCTCACCCCCTCTATCTTTTCCAAGTTATATCTATCTCTCTATCTCTCCATTCTAACCCTATCTCTCCCTCTCTCTATCCATATCTCTTCCTCTCTCTCTCTGTCTCTCCCTATTATTAGATCTCTCTCTCTCTCTCTCTCTCTCTCTCTCTCTCTATTTATTTTTATTATGTATCTCTCTTTCTCATATACACAACCCTATTTTTGTACCTCTATATTACTTGTATCTATCACCTTTGTCTCTCATTATTGCCCACTCTATCACTATCTCCCTATCTCTCCTTACCCCTCTCTATTTATATCTCATTATCTTTACCTCTCATATTCACCCATCTCTCCTACTTAAAATATTTATCTCTTTATTAATCTCTTTATCACCCTCTTACTCCCCCATCTATCTCTTTCTATCAATATCTCTCTACCTCTATCTCCCCATCTCAACCTCTACCTCACTATCTCTCTCTTATTCACTCTTATCTCTCCCAATCTCTCTATCCCTCTCCAAATCCCTCTCCATCTTTCTATTTCTCCCTCTATCTATATCACTCCTCTCTCTTTCTCTCTTTCTCTCTATTCTCCTTTCATCTCTCCCCCTCTCACTTTCCCTTTCTATCTTTATATATCAGGCCATCTTTCCCTCTCTCCCGTATTTTTCATCTCCCTCCTCTACATATCTCTCTCCCTTTCTCTCTATCACTCTCCCTTTCTCTTCCCATAGATATTTCTCTTTCTCTTCTCATATATTTGTATATCTCCCTCTTTCTCTCTCCCTCTCTCTATCTCTCTCTTTTTCTCTTGATCTCTATTTATCTATCTCTACTTTTTTGAGTTTGTGCATCTCTCCCTTTCTCTCCCCCTCTCTATATCTCCTTATATATATATATCTCACTCTACCTCATCATTTATATCTCTCTCTCTATCTCTTCATCTTCCAATCTATATATTGGTCCCTATTCTTTATTTCCCTCCTCTACCTATAACTCTTCCCCACCCTCCCTCTCTCTCTCCCTTGATTTAAATCTCACCCTATTTACATCTTTATTTAACTATCTCTACTTATTTTTATTTTTATTTCTCTTTATCTTTCTCTATGTTTCTCCTTTTCTTTCCCTCTCTCTCTATATCCTTTATCTCTTTATATCTCCATCTCTCTATCACTCTACCTCATCATCTATATTCCTCCCTCTATCTCTCCCTCTCCCTCCCTCTGTCTATATATATTCCCCTTCCTCTTCCTCTATATTTCTCTATCAATTCCCTTCTATCTCTCCCTCTCTATCTCCCTCTATATCTCTGTCTTTTATTTCTCTCTATCTTTCTCATTTTCTCTCCCTCTCTTTCTTTATATTCTTTATCTCTTTATATCTCTATCTCTTTATCACTCAAACTCACCATCTATATTCCTCTCTTTATCTCTCCCTCTCCCTCCCTCTCTCTCTATATATCCTCCTTCCTCTTCCTCTATATCTTTTTATCCCTTCATTTCTATCTCTCCCTCTCTATCTCCTTATATATCTCTATCTTTGTCTCTCCTAATGACTCTTTGCCTCTATTTTTTCTACTCTTCCTCTCTCCCTATATGCTGATTTATAAATCTATCTTCATCTCTCCCTCTATCTCTATGCATGCCCCCTCTCTTTATCCATCCATCTCTCTCTCACTCTCTCCCTCTCCCTCTCCCTCCTCCTATACCTCTATCTCCTTGTCTCTCCATCTCTCTCTACCCATATACATCTCTCTCTACCTCTCTCTATATATATCACTTCATATCTCTATCTTTACTTTATATCTCTCCCTCTCCCTATCTATATATTTATCTCTTCCATCTCTATATATTTCTCCCTCTCCTCTTTATATCCCTCTAATTTTCCATCTCCATATCTATCTCTATCTTCCTATCCATCTCTATTCCTTGTCTCTATCTCCATCTCCATATCTGTCTCTAGCTTCCTCTCCATCTCTATCCCCTATCTATCTCTCTTCCCAGTCTATCTCTCCCTTTAAGTTTTCAATTGAAAAAATAAGATGAAATTGTGGGTAGTGGAGCCTGATTATCTTCTTGATTCAAAGGTTTTGTTTCATTCATGTTTAAATAATTGTAAGTGAATGCATAGTTGATTTAAAACTATCACTTATCCATTGATGCTTTCTCATAGATGGTTTAGATGCTAAGTGGAACATTCCTTTCAAATAAGTAAATCTCTAATAGTTTTCTTGTGATGCTAAAAATGTCGTTCAATGAAAGCAAGCATACACATAGATGAAAAAATATAATGAAATTATGAAGCAAATTGGAAACTAAACAAAAGAAAACCATAAGCTCCTTTGAGATGTCCCATCTTCCTCTATTCTTGAGGACCTTGAAGGTGTTGGATTGTTGTCTCCCAGCGGAGCAATGGCCTCCAAAGTGGCAACTCAAGAGTTGAGTAGCTACTTCATGAAGTGATATATATACCTCTATCTCCTTATCTTTGCTTATCTAGGATGCAAGGGATCTTTTTTACTCCAAAATGAGGGGTATTTATAGGAATTCCAAGGCCAAAGCTGAGGTGGTAGGAATCAGCGGTCTGGATTCGATTTGAAGATATCAAGGGCTAGGATTGAAGAAGTTGGAGAAGAGGTTAGAGGAAGGGACACTTGTCATCTCTATGGTGACAAGTGTCAAGGAACCTTTCTCATGAGAGGGCAAGTGTCCAAGGGAGGAGACATGTGGCAAAAGTGCCATGTGTCTCAAGGGGGGAATATCCAACCCATAAGAGGTTAGGATAAAAGAGGTTAGGATGTGCAAGAAGATAGGGTTAGTTAAAACCAGGATTAGATAGAATGGGTTAGGTCAGGGGGTGGTTAGGCTAGGTGGTTAAAAGTTAGGAGCCATGTGCTCATATTTGAATTTAGAAATTCAAATAATAAGGAAAAGATATTTAATCTCAACAAATCATGATTTGATTTGTTTTAACTAATTATGAGATTAGAAGAATGAATTTAAATGGGGGGAAGATTAATTAATTTAGATTAATTAATCAAAGGGGATATGAAATGAACTATATAAATAAATCATATAGATTTATTTACTAGTAGATGAATAGGGAAATTAATCAAATTGCTTGTGAATTCAATTAATTGGGAAAGGGGGATTAATTAAATAAATATGTATTTAATTAATTATCTTTAGACCATTTTTAGGTGTATACACTTCTAAACTTCATGCACTCAAGCCAAAAGATCATGACATCAATGGGATGAAGTGAAACCTTAATATGCTTCAACAATTCTATCCATTACTATTAAAAAAAAAAACACTTGAAATCATTTTTAGACTTTTTTATAATGTAATGCCCCAAGCTTTCACACAAGACATTAATTGAGCCAACATTGGACAAATAATTTTTTTACATTGTAAGTGACATTCACATGTTGCATTACACACCAATGTGCACACAAGGTAACATGATAAGCAAAATGACACACAAGATGGCATTACCAATACATCAGGCATGGGGGCACAAAGAGAAAGACTTCACTAATCATGTGAAAGGTCATTGTTACCTTTGATGCAAAAATAAAACAATTTTCTAAATGGCCCACCAATTGACCTCATGTACTGTACAAATGCATGCAACTAATAGATCAATTTTTTTTCTAATTGACCTTCCACACCTCTTCGGCGTACCTATTGCACACCAAGGTGCAATTGCTAGTTATAACTTTCTTTTATTTTGTGAACAAGACACGGTATCACAAAATAAAAGCTCTATTGTAGTATACTTCTTGTTAAGTGGCAACATAATATTTTTTTTTATAGTAGAGGATTTTGGTTAAGTGTAAAGACAATTTTTATAATTTTTTATTTTTATAAATAGTTTTTATTTTTTTAGAATTACAAGAAAGGGTATGGACATTTCTTGTATGAAACTTAAAATTAGTTTTTTAGTTGTTCTAGATACAATGTCATGTTGAATTTATTTGTAAAATGTAAAAACATATACAATGCACACGAACTATTTCATAAACAAAATATGAAAATTAGGTTGAGAAAACAAGACACAGGTATCACTTTTAATACAAACATTTAATAAACATAACAATACTTGAAACATGATTGATTCATATATTAAATATAAATATTCAAAACAATAAAAATATATACATTTATTTCTATAAAACATAAGATCTCTATTTGAAATGCCTTTCCAATCACTGATTGTAATAACTTATTAAATTGTACCAATCTGTTTTTGGTATGTTCTTTCATTTATATACTCAAATAATGATAATAATTATTAATTCATTCATTCTATCTCTACAAGATATGTTTCATTTATCTATACATGATACATTTACCTATTCATACAAGATAGCATATTTTTGTTTCACAAAAGTCTCACACCTAACCTTAAAATTTGACTTAAAACTTCGAGAATGCAAGAAGAGCAACATATTCTTCATTGCCTGGTCAGTTCTTTTGCATTTCATTTATTTTGCTTATGTGGAATGTAATTCATATATAAATATTGTGTATCAGTTGAAATCTGAAACTATTAGTCAAGTGCAGGAATCTCAAGATCACAACTTATAAAAAGGGTGACATATCACTCCAGACATCTAAACAAGAGTGGCAGGATATCTGACCCACAGACTACTGTGCATGCTTTGACAGATACATTTGATTGGAATTAGTGATGTTCATCCTACCAGAACTCTTTGCAGAAATCTAATGTAATATTAAGCTCTTTAACTATGTTTACTGGAAGGTGAAGGCATATGTACTCCAATGAAGAAGCACATATCTGTGGTGGGATCTCTGTGTCCATTATCAGTCAAGCACAATTTTATAGCTTTTCTATCCAAGTACAATAGGTCCACAAAGATTACATATTATTGCTCACCAATCACTCAAACAGTAATTCTCCTATTCAGGGTACAATTGATTTTTTTTTCTTAAACTTTATTTTTGAAGCAATTTTGTTGTGATTGCTATCATATTTTGTTTTGTTTTGATTGTTATCAATTTAAAATCAAAGGTTGCAGTTCAATTGGAAAGGGTGAAGATATATATCTTGATTACGTCATTCACCAAGATCCAAATTTTCAGATATATGATACATGAGATGAGGTTGCAATCTTGATCATGATGAATTTGACTACTTTAAAATCTCACTATCCATCAAGATCTAAACTCTCGCAGAATTGATATAGGGGAAGAGCGCCAGTAGTTGTGCATGTTTCAATAAATGTTTTCTACTTGTGAACCCAACCTCCTAGTTACTAACTTTATAGAAAACAGAAAAAAGATAAGTAAAATTCCATTAATAAATTTCACATGTACTAATAGCTGCTCACTTTTTAGCTTTTTTGTTCCATAATTGGTCTATTTGTGCATGGCTACTGAGACCATTATGCACAACTACTGGGTTATTTGTGGATAAGTATTGACAATTTTAAATGCATGGTTATTAGGGCATCTTTAAGTAGGTATCATGCCACACTTTGAGATGTGTATTTTTTAACCTTTGTGTGCATAATAGATCCCACAACATGCGTTGTTGCTATTTAGAAGCTAGAACAAAAGCTATAAGTAGTTAAGTTGTATACATAGACAACGAAAAAAAAATCATGTACTGATTCAAATATGTGAATACACAAAATTAACTATAACGACTATTGATATACTTCCTCTAAAAAATAAGATTAACATCATGTTTGAAATCTTATTACAACAACTTAACCTTTTTCTAATCTCCTACTTCCATTTCATACAATCTTGTATAAAAGCAAATACGCATAAATACATCCAACCCATCAAATTAAGAGCTATTGTAATGTCACACCCAAATGCTGTGTGATTTGATTTCCTTTCCCACTTTTTGGTACATGCCATTACTACAAGACGTCAAACTTAAATTTGTACGATATATTTTGATATCAAGTATTGTTTTGCAAAGGCATATGGATTTTATCGTACTTTTTGACCACAAGAGGGATATGAGATGTTTTGATGTTCTCATAAGGGTGAAGTTAAAACCCTCTCATATTTAATTGAATTTAAATTTTATTTGATTCTTATTAGATTTTTTTATAATAATTTATTTATAATTCTATTAAAATGGTTTTGTATGATTAAAGGGTTTAAATTTTTTTTTTTTGAATTTTCTTATATCATATGATTTGAAAGTGTTCATTTATGGTGGTGTTAGTCTAGATAAAGAACTAGGTCCTTTAAATTATTTGGAAGATAGTGGAATCATATTTCTATGGGTTCTTTTTTTACTTTTTGATAATCTTGGGTATCTCCATGTCTCATCCTAGTGAATTCCACTAGGCCTTATTTTGGGCTTATTTTTTGATGCCAAGCTGGGGTGCCAATGGGGCAAGATGAGTTGAGATACGAATATTTTTGAATGCAATCATACCAAAGAAAACCATTAATATTTCATACAACACTCATAATCTATCATCAAGAAATTATGTAATTGGATGGATATCGTATTAATTATCATTCCATCAATTTTGAAGTTATACTAACTATAGGCATCTTAAAGCACATAACAACTCAATAACTTTAAAAAGGTTTGATGTAGGTTGACATGTATTAATTATCTTTAAATTCGATTTACAATATGTTTAGTTAAATAAATATGATGACGATTAGTCATATGAAAGGAAAAATGATTATTTAGACCATGTGGAGTAATTAAAATGATGACATGCAACCATATCAAGAGAATGCTACCTAAACCAAATAGAAATCTATGAATTTGTCTTTCAAAACCCTATAGATTTCAACCAATGATTTTTTTTTCTATTTTAGTTTTATGTTTGTTCTTATTGTTCTTCAAGTACATTCAAAAAAATATTGATTCGTTTTCTTATTTCTTGTAATATTTATGTAGCGTCCTAAAATTGCGACACTTGCAATTTCGACTGCATTTGGGTCTTCATGATGGTGACGCAACATTGAACTTGAATGGAGACCCCGAAACCTGCTTGTGACACCAAAAACTGCATTTTTCTGCACCTTGGCATGATCCCTCCTTGCACCCTGCTGTCCCGGGAGGTGGGACCATGGCGCCCAGCGCCCTGGTCCCCCAGGACCATGGCGCCCAGTGCCCTGGTCCTTGGCCCTATTTTGGGCCCGGTCTCCTTTTGGGCATCGGGTCTTTAAGTTTGCAAATTGGAAAATATTGTTTCTAGGTCGGCCTAAGGTCGGGAAAATCAGTCTATCAGCCCTAATTGACAAGTATATAAACTACTTTTCATCTCCTAGAAAAAGAGGAAGAAGGAGGACATATGTGTGAAAGACGTGGAAGCAATATTCAAACATTCAAACATTCAAGCATTCAAGCATTCCTTCAGGCAATTGAGCATTCTAAGTCTCCATTCAAGGCTAAGTGTTGCATTCAAGACAAGGATTCAACCATTGAAGAGGAGATCACATATAACATACAACATACTACATACATTACACCTTCGCATGTAAGAATACAAACATTCTTACAACAAGGTATCAGTACTTGTTTACATTACAAACATTTACATTTACAGCATTCTCATTTCTTGGTTAATTCCAAAACCGGGGTTTGACCTAAAGGCAAACCCCTAATCCCTAACCCCCCAATTTTCCTCTCTTTTCTGTGTGTAGGTTGCAGGTACGCGGCTGTAATTGAAGATCTGGAATCCTTGTGCAGAGACGAACAGATCCCCCTTCGTTTCACAGATTTTTCGGAGGACCGTGTGCACGCCGGGTGCCATCGTCCCGTCAACTTTCGCTCAAATTTGCAGAACAACACCGTCTCGACATTTTACTGCTAATTCCAGGTCCGCAGCTTTATCCCGTATCCCTAGCTCTGTTTATAAGTGAATCTTTCTTACTTTACATGCCTTCCTAGTTCAATCTTCCTATCTACATCTCTTTACAAAAGAGGGTATCCTTGATGTCTTAACCCTTGAAACTCATTTAGAATCCAATCCTGCATTGTGTGGGATTGGATCTTGTGGGTTTCAACCCCTCTTTTGAATGTAAAGTCTCTCCCAAGTGAAAACCATCAACCCTAGTGACTCTCCCTTCTCTCTCCTTGGAGTTGGGGAGGGGAGAACAACTAGGGTTCGATTTTTTCCGCTTTACATTTTGGTGAACCCGACGTGAACATCCTCATTCTGATTATTCATGGTTAGATCTGAAAAATTTTCTTCCTTAATTACATTTCCATGTTTGATCTTTTGCAAATTTTAGAGGTTAATTGCATAAAAACCCTAAAATTTTCTTTTTATTAATTGAGCCTGTGAAATGTTTAATTGTTAATGCTTGTTTCAGATTTACCCTTCTATTGCAAATTCTCAATTCATATTTGTGCTTTAATTCTGGAAATTAAGTGGTTAAGTGTCAAAACCCTAATTTTTAAAGCCCTCTTGATTCAACCTTTGACTGATAATTTCATTGATCAAAACACCTCCAAATCGGCTGTAACTTTGGATTCCGCAACAAAATCACAATATCTTTCATCCCTGAAAATTTGGAAAAAAGTTGCGAGGACCGTGTGCACCCCGAGCGCCATCGTCCCCGACAATTTTTCCGAAATTTCGGGAGCTAGATCTTACTGTATTTCTCTGCTAAAATCCAGAATTTTGGCTGATTTTATCAATTCTAACACTTTCAAAATTAAAGTCAAAGTTGGTCTAGTGATTGCTTGGATTAAGGCTTATAATTATTCAAAAATTGTTGAAATTAAAATTCATATCAAAATTGTGTTTCTTACAGTCCTAAATCTGAAAAGTGTGTTGGCATTCATTCAAAATTTTAGTGTTTTATTCAAATTTTTACAATTTGTGACTTTTGAAATTAAGTGTTTAATTGCATCAACTTTGATTTCCGCTTTCAAATTTGAATTTTGCATGAAATCGAGTCAACTTTTAAATTTCAAAGCTTGCATTACTTTCAGTATTCCCTCTAAAATCATAAAATTTAAAAATTTCAGTTTCCCTCTCTTTTTCAAAATTCAAATTTTTGCATTTTTCAACAATCTTGGTAGGGTTCAATTTTGAGATTGCAACTTTATTTTGGCCTATCTACAGATCGTAAAATCACTCAATTTTTTCAGATTAGCTTTAAAATCATCATAACTTGCATCCCTGAAAATTTTGAAAAAAGTTGCGAGGACCGTGTGCACTCCGTTCGCCACGGTCCCAGACATTTTTTTCGAAATTTTGGGAGATTGTCCTGATTGCATTTAACAGCTTAAATCTAGGAGATTGGCTGATTTTATTGAAATTTGCTACCTCTAAAATTCAAAATCTTCTCTCTCTCTTTAGTGCATGAGTTTTACAACAATAAGCCCTACTTACACTATTCCCGTTAGACGAAGCCTTAGAATTAAGTCTTTCCAAGGTTTAATTACTGAGGAGATGGAACCTAATTTGAATGGCCTTTTTAACGAGGACATGGGTAATTCCTCTAATCCTCTTAATGATGAAGAAGCTCTCCATGAAGTTTCTGTAGAACAACTTTCGAAATTGGATAACCAATTTGATGATTTTCGACAATGGATGTCTCAAGAATACCCCGATAGTGAAGCTCGTTCATTAATTGAGGGTCTAAAACGTATGGTTCAAAGTGATAAGAATGGAATTGATATTTTGCGTGGTATTGCACACATTGTGGATTCGAATGTGATGCCTATGAAGAGTTGTGCCGAAACTTTAGGTTATACACAACCTCCTACCCAAGTTAATCATTCTATTCCTTTAACAACTTCTATTGCTAGTATACTTACTTTTACATCAAACATAATGACTACTTCAATACAAGACATTCCCCCTATGATCACCAGTCATGGGGGCAATCCTTCCTCTTCAATCAATCCAACTTCTTCATTCATTCCTTCAATGAGTGTTCCTATTATATCTCCACAAATGAACATGACGCAGGGGGGCAATTCATTTAGCCATTCCATTCCTCCTTGTAGTGTTCCTCCTTTCCAATCATCTCCTATGACTAACTATCATAGTGTCCCGCCACCTTACTCTCTACCTTCTTTCAATAACATAATACCTCCATCACAATCTAACACGTCTAATATGAACTCTTCGACTGAAGCGACCATTAACAATCTTGCACAAACTGTCTCTTCTTTACAGCAACAAATTGCCTCTATGAATCAATCTAAGTTTAGTGTGCCCACATTTGATGTTGCGAGCCCAGTTTCTCTTGACATTGTTCGAGCTATCCCCCCTAAACATGTTGAAATTCCGCATTTGGAACTTTATAATGGTAAGGGTGATCCTCTAACACATGTTAAGACCTTTCAAACAATATGTACCGATTTTGCTTATGACCAAAGGTTGCTTGCAAAACTGTTTACTAGAACATTAAGAGATAAAGCCCTACAATGGTATTGCTCGTTGCCTTCTTATTCTATTTCTTCTTTCGAACAACTTGCAAATGCTTTTATTCAACAATTTCAAACAATATAAGTCCTAAAGTTACTTTGATTGATTTAATGCATTGTAAACAAGGTGTTAAAGAAAAAGTGACTGATTTCATTGGTAGATATAAGCATTTGTATGCTCAAATTTCTTTTCCAGTACCTGACAATGATATTCAAAGAATCTTTATTTCTAATTTACAAAAAGATATTAGAGAAAAACTTCTGTTTTCTGAGTTTACTTCTTTCCAACAGTTGTGCGCAACTCTTCACAATTATCAACTGACTGTGAGTCAAATGGAACAAGCAAATCCTATGGCTCTGAGTGATAAGGGTGATAGTAGTCAACAACCATTTGGGAAGTTTAAACTGAACAGAGAGTCCATTAAATTCAATGAAAACATCATCAACAACAATGTGAATGCAGCATCAGGTGTGCCTCCTATTTCTAAGTTTTTCAAGAAAGAAAGAAAGTTTACTCCTTTGAATGAATCATTGCATAGTATTATGAATAAGTTATTGGAACAAAATGTGCTTACTCTTCCTCCTATAAGGCAAATAGATCCTACAAAGATTAATTCACCCTATTTTGATAACAAATCATTTTGTCAATTTCATCGTCAACCTGGGCATGATACTGAAAAATGTTTTGCTTTAAAGGGTAAAATTCAAGATTTGATTGATAATAATACTATCTCTGTTTCTGGTGTGAATGATAAAGGCAACACATCTGTAGCTCCTCCTAACCAAAATCTTAAGATTTTTACCAATCCATTACCTTCTCATACCTCTAATGTGATTGATACTAATGATTCCTCTATCTCACCTGATGATCTTGTGTCTATGACTCTAAATGTGATTAACTTTGTAGAGCAGCAGAAAATCCCTAAAGAACCTTCCATCACATTTGATTCTAGTGAAACTATCAGGGCACCTGATGGTCCTTTATATATAGTTGTGAAAGTCAAGAATACACCTTGCCGTGGAGTGCTTATTGATCCTTCTTGTATGGTTAATATCATTACTGAAGAATTTCTTTTTACTTTGCAATTGAATCAAGTGATCTATGACGAAACAAATGTGGTTGTGAAATTGTTTGATGCATTTTCTTCTCCTGCAATTGGTTCTATTACATTACCTATTGAGGTCCATAACAAATCCCTTGATGTGGACTTTTCTATTATTCCATCATCTGAACAATTTCGTGTGAAGCTAGGCTATCCTTGGCTGTCTTCCATGAAAGCTATTGCTTCTCCTATTCACAAGTGTCTGAAATTTCCCCATAATGGTGAAGTTGTTACTATCAATCATAGTCTCTTTAAACCAGTTGAAAGAACTTCTAGCGTTCCTATTGATTACTTTTGGCCTAAACAATTCCAATCTCTTCCACCGCGAAGTGATCATCTTGTCAAATCTTATCAAAAGTGGAAAAAGGATATGATCCTATCTCTGAGTGAACCTAGAACACCCAAACTTGACATTCCTATCATTCTTGAGAAGGAAGTTCTTCCTTTGAAAGATAAAACTAATGTCTTTCCTCAAGAAGATTCCCAACCCATCCCTATGGATGTGACTACGTCTATGACTAATAAACTTCCTAAAAGTAGACCTATACCTCCTCGTCATGATGGACTTGGTCTCCTTCCTAAACCAAATATTCCTCCTTTATATGGAGCAGTTCCTCCTCCTTCCTCTTATGGAGAGAAGAGACCTTCCTCTTCTCCTATTATTCAACCTAAGAGACCACAACCTAAACACCCAAGTGATAAGGATGAGAACATTCCTCCTCCTCACTCTTCTCAACTTCCTACTAAGACTAGACGAAATCGTTCTGCACGTGAACGCGGACGAAAGCGTCGTCTTAGAGCTCAAGCAGCTGCTTCTCAAACTTTGCAATCCCCAAAAACACCTTCAGCCAGTATTATTCCATTTTCTCCTCAGCTGAAAATTGAGCCAAAATCTCCTAAACATAAGATGCATGACGGTCTTGATCCTATGCGAGTTAAAGATCCTATTTTTATAAATCTTGATGATGATATAGATGAACATGTTATTCATGATGAAAATGTTACTTCTGTTCATTCTGATAGTGAATATGAATATGTTGATGTTGATAACCATTTATCTAACGAATTTTCTAAAGCACTTATCCTAGCTCCTAGACAAGAACAACGTGGCATGGAACATGAACATAGCCCTTGTTTGGATCTTGTGATAGCTCCATCTGCTGTGTTGGATGTTCCTCCTCTAGCGTGTTTCCTACCTTCCCGAAATATTGATCAGCAAGATCGGGGGGTAGATGATGTGCTACATTAGCATAGCAGACTCTCTCCTCCTCTCTTGATCTCTTTTGTTACTTCTTCTATGTGTTATTCTCATTCTTCTATTTGTTGTCCTCAGTATTGTCTACTTGAGGACGATGCAAAACATTGAGATCTCTTTTGGTCTCTCTCATGTTGACTCAAAAGACACATGTGTTCCCTTCTTCTAGGTGACCTTCCTTGATTGGGGAATGAAGAACAATTATGCATACATACATATGATATACATGAATTATCATACAACATACTGACCCCGAGGAAAGCGAAGTCACCTTGTGCTTTGTGTGTTGTGTTTATTATCCTTGGGCTTATCTCACACTTGGGGGCTAAATCCTTGTGATAACGTGCTCCTTTCTCATTTTTTATATGTATCACTACCTTAAAGCAATCACCCCCGGTGAGGCATGTGCGATCGCTTTAACGTAGGGGGGCATACATCCCGTTCATATCTTTTCAAGATACTTGAAAATTTCTTGACAAATTTAGCTTTGCCTTGAAAATTTTTGATATCTTTCTTGCATGACTCATAGTGAGGGAACCTTACTACTGACAGTCATGGTTCTCCCTCGTGATCTTCCCTTTTACTTTGTCAATCAAAGTCGTAAGATCCTTAGTCCACTGGGGGCTTGGTGTATCTTGCCTCCTTGACGTGGTGAAAGTTTTTCAATGTTGTTTCCTTGTACTTTACCGGAAGTATCGGCGTATGCTTATACTCCCGCTAAAGTGGGGGCTAAATGTAGCGTCCTAAAATTGCGACACTTGCAATTTCGACTGCATTTGGGTCTTCATGATGGCGACGCAACATTGAACCTGAATGGAGACCTCGAAACCTGCTTGTGACACCAAAAACTGCATTTTTCTGCACCTTGGCATGATCCCTCCTTGCACCCTGCTGTCCCGAGAGGTGGGACCATGGCGCCCAGCGCCCTGGTCCCTGGCCCTATTTTGGGCCCGGTCTCCTTTTGGGCATCGGGTCTTTAAGTTTGCAAATTGGAAAATATTGTTTCTAGGTCGGCCTAAGGTCGAGAAAATCAGTCTATCAGCCCTAATTGACAAGTATATAAACTACTTTTCCTCTCCTAGAAAAAGAGGAAGAAGGAGGACATATGTGTGAAAGACGCGGAAGCAATATTCAAACATTCAAACATTCAAGCATTCAAGCATTTCTTCAAGCAATTGAGCATTCTAAGTCTCCATTCAAGGCTAAGTGTTGCATTCAAGACAAGGATTCAACCATTGAAGAGGAGATCACATACAACATACAACATACTACATACATTACACCTTCGCATGTAAGAATACAAACATTCTTACAACAAGGTATCAGTACTTGTTTACATTACAAACATTTACATTTACAACATTCTGATTTCTTGGTTAATTCCAAAACCGGGGTTTGACCTAAAGGCAAACCCCTAATCCCTAACCCCCCAATTGTCCTCTCTTTTCTGTGTGTAGGTTGCAGGTACGCGGCTGTAATTGAAGATCTGGAATCCTTGTGCAGAGACGAATACATCCCCCTTCGTTTCACAGATTTTTCAGAGGACCGTGCGCACGCCGGGCGCCATCGTCCTGTCAACTTTCGCCCAAATTTGCAGAACAGCATCGTCTCGACATTTTACTGCTAATTCCAGGTCCGCAGCTTTATCCCGTATCCCTATCTCTGTTTATAAGTGAATCTTTCTTACTTTACATGCCTTCCTAGTTCAATCTTCCTATCTACATCTCTTTACAAAAGAGGGTATCCTTGATGTCTTAAGCCTTGAAACTCATTTAGAATCCAATCCTGCATTGTGTGGGATTGGATCTTGTGGGTTTCAACCCCTCTTTTGAATGTAAAGTCTCTCCCAAGTGAAAACCATCAACCCTAGTGACTCTCCCTTCTCTCTCCTTGGAGTTGGGGAGGGGAGAACAACTAGGGTTCGATTTTTTCTGCTTTAGAATTTAATACCAATCTCTTCCCATTTTACATCTTAATGACATCAGTCTTGTCCCTTCCATCAATAGTATTTACTTCAACATTATCATCTAGGACATTCCAACACATGCTTATTCCCTACCAATCCTTATCATGGTTGTAAAACCAACATTTCTTTAGGGTTAACCTAGGAGAATGTTACTAGTAGATCCAATAGCCCTTTAGAGGTCTTCTTAAATACCACTAATCTTTATAGGAAAGTAGAAATTAGTAAATTTGGTGAACCAAAGAACAAAAACACCCAAGTTATATTTTATATTTTTGGTTCAAAAGATAGATCCAAAGTATCACTTTGTGTTGACTACTACTTCTCTATGGCCTCTTTCATTCAAATTTCATATTTTGTTGAGTCTTCTCTTCTAAAACCCTACTAAAGTATCTCCTTAGAGTATCTTCCATAGTTGAATCCATTATTGAGCCAAATTTCCAACAAAAAATGGAAAATGGTTGTCTTTTATGTTGACTACTTTTCATGGCCTCTTTTATGAATTTCAATTTTTCTTAAGTTTTCTCTTCTAAATGTTGGCATTATGTGAACCGGTATAAGGACATAATGATATTGTATGTTGTCATTGATGTTAATATGTGATATGAAGTGAACCGACATATGTGATATGTGAGAAGAGAGAACTGACATATGTGTGAATCGGTATATATGCCAAAGTGAAGCGGTATATTTGCTCAAGATGAACCGACATGCAGTTGTGGGAACCGGCACATGGAAGCCTTGTATGACTACTAGTTGGTAGGTAGCTTCCACTTCAGGATTTCCCGTTGGAGTACCTCAAGCCTGTGTGACTCAATCGGTGCTCTCTATGTGATGAGTCAGCAGTATAACAAAGAACAGGCCGTGTTTCCACGTAAGCTCTGTGCGCATGAAGGATCTTGCATGAAGAAGACTATTCCTATCTACATCGGGAATGTGCGAAGTTTGTCAAACGGTGATAACGCATGATGGGTTATCAGCTGCCATGAAATCGGTGGATAATGGACGATGGAGAATGTCTTGAGATCGATTCAAGATTGTTGCATTTAATGCAGTATGATTCAATGGTCAGGATCGAACCACTTGAATCGCTTAACCTAACAGGTTTAGGGTTTAGGGTTTTTGCTACCGACCTGTCTGTTTCCTATAAGGTCGATGTTGTGTTTCTGTCTAAATTTGTTGGCAAAAGTTGTATATGTGTATCCAAGGGAAGTGATATGTGATTCTTGCCAGACCAAAGGAGAGAAGAGATACCTGCAAAGTGAATGTGCAGAAGGTGAAGAGGAGCCAAAACGGATCTGCATTAGCATTGAGTGTTGTTACCAGATCATTGTAATTCCTGTTGATCTCTAACCACTTCAACAGTTGTGAAATCCCTTAACAGGGTAGCCTTAACTGGCTTGATTCAAATCCCTTAACAGGGTAGCTTTAACCGGCTTGATTCAAATCCCTTAACCGGGTAACTCAAAGTTAATGAGTTCTGGGAAGCTATAGAGCTCTGGAGATCCTTTAGCTATTGAGTTCTTGAAATCCTCTAACAAGGTAACCCTAACCGGGTTTAACCCTTAATTGGGTATTGTAGCCATCCCTTAATCGGGTGATCCCTAATAGGATCGGTTCTTAGTAGAACCTATTGTAATGTCTTTAACCAGACAAGGCTCCTAATAGAGCGGACTTCTAAAGAGTTCAAAAAGCAGCTTGTGGGTATTCATCCCCACCGTGGTTTTTCCCAGTTGGGTTTCCACGTGAAAAATATGTGTGTCATGTGTGATGCTTCTGTCTTGTGATGCTTTGTTATTACCTGTTGAGCATATGATGGTTCTGTGTTTTATGCCTGTCTATAAAACATGCTGAACCAACTGTTGTGAAGATCAGATAATAGTTTACTTGTTCATGCATGAGGGTGTAATGGTATTGTAGTATTGAGCTAAGAGGAAAGCTTAGTGAGTGACCAGTTTATGATTGTTTTAGTAGTTTTGGGTCTTACCGGTTGCACTCTATTTCAGCTAATATCACTGCTTGTCAGTCATTTGAAGTATTTGCTGTCAAACTGGTTTTGGACTGTATTTTTGTTTGTACTGTTTTACCCCCCCCTCTCAGTACCGGTTTGGTACTATTGGGTCATCATTGAGTTATCAAATGGTATCAGAGCACTCTAGGTCCTCTATGTTGTAAGCTTAACCGCTTGAGGTAAAGATCCCAGTCAAATGATGAAGAGGGAAGGTCCAAAGTTTAACAGGGAAAATTTTGGTATATGGAAAGATAGGATGAAGATATTCATCAAAAGCATGGGTGCTCAACACTAGAGTTATGTTGAGAATGTCTATGTTGTCCCTACCGGTACTCTCACCGATGACCAAAAGAGAGAGATACAAGAAAATGGGCAAGTCATGGAAGCCCTCATCTGTAGTCTATCTGACATTGAGTTTATTGATGTTCAGGACAAGGTAAATCCCAAAGAGGTATGGGATGCTCTTGAAAATATCTATGGTGGTGATGAACATGTAAAACAGGCTAAGGAAGAAAGCCTGAGAGGGAAGTTTGAAGATATGCGGATTGTTGAAGGTGAGACCATTCAACAACATGGAATAAGAATCAAAACAATTGTTGGAGAAATCAAGAGTGCAGGTGGTAAAATAGAAGATTCCACTGTGGTAAGCAAAGTCCTGAGATTCCTGTTGCCGGTCTATGCAATAAGGATATTCTGTGATAACACAAGTGCTATCACATTTCAAAGAATCCAGTCTTACATTCTAGAACCAAGCATTTTGAGCTTAAGTATCATTTCTTGAGGGAAAAGGTTCAGAATAAAGAGATTGCATTGGAACATGTTTCTAGTAAGGAGTAGTTAGCAGACATATTCACCAAGCCTCTTCCAAAGACTACATTTGTGCATTTAAGAGGTGAACTGGGGGTACTGCCCCTTCAGGAGGTGAACTAAAAGTATTTGTTCGACATCAGTCAGGTATTGTAAAATCAAATTTTTATTGATTGATGTGTTGAAGGATGCTACTCCTCAGGGGGAGCAGCATAATGGAATAGGGATGCTTGTGCCTCCACTTTGGCATTATTGTCAAAGGGGGAGAAGGAGTGAAGCGGAAAAGATATCTGTAGAAAATGGGGGAGAAGATGTGAAGTGGAGAGATATCTTTGTATATTGCCATCAATGCCAAAGGGGGAGATTGTTGGCATTATGTGAATCGGTATAAGGACATAATGATATTGTATGTTGTCATTGATGTCAATATGTGATATGAAGTGAACCGGCATATGTGATATGTGAGAAGAGAGAACCGACATATGTGTGAACCGATATATATGCAAAAGTGAAGCGGTATATTTGCTCAAGGTGAACTGGCATGCAGTTATGGGAACCGACACATGGAAGCCTTGTATGACTACCAGTTGGTAGGTAGCTTCCACTTCAGGATTTACAGTTGGAGTACCTCAAGCCTATGTGACTCAATCGGTGCTCTCTGTGTGACGAGTCAACAGTATAATGGAGAACAGGTCATGTTGCCACGTAAGCTCTATACACGTGAAGGATCTTGCATGAAGAAGACTATTCCTATCTATCTCAGGAATGTGCGAAGTTTGTCAAATGGTGATAACGCGTGATGGGTTATCAGCCACCATGAAATAGGTGGATAATGGATGATGGAGAATGTCTTGAGATTGATTCAAGATTGTTGTATTTAATGCAGTATGATTCAACAGTCAGGATCGAACCACTTGAATCGCTTAACCTAACAGGTTTAGGGTTTAGGGTTTTTGCTACCGACCTGTTTGTTTCCTATAAGGTCAATGTTGTGTTTCTTTCTAAAGTTGTTGGCAAAAGTTGTATGTGTGTATCCAAGGGAAGTGATACGTGATTCTTGCCAGACCAAAGGAGAGAAGAGATACCTGCAAAGTGAATGTGCAGAAGGTGAAGAGGAGCCAAAACGAATTTGCATTAGCATTGAGTGTTGTTACCAGATCATTGTAATTCCTGTTGATCTCTAACCACTTCAACAGTTGTGAAATCCCTTAACAGGGTAGCCTTAACTGGCTTGATTCAAATCCCTTAACAGGGTAGCTTTAACCGGCTTGATTCAAATCCCTTAACCGGGTAACTCGAAGTTAATGAGTTCTGGGAAGCTATAGAGCTATGGGGATCCTTTAGCTATTGAGTTCTTGAAATCCTCTAACAAGGTAACCCTAACCGGGTTTAACCCTTAACCGGGTTTAACCCTTAACCGGGTATTGTAGCCATCCCTTAACTGGGTGATCCCTAACAGGATCGGTTCCTAGCAGAACCTATTGTAATGTCTTTAACCAGACAAGGCTCCTAACAGAGCAGACTTCTAAAGAGTTCAAAAAATAGCTTGTGGGTATTCATCCCCACCGTGGTTTTTCCCAGTTGGGTTTCCACATGAAAAATATGTGTGTCATGTGTGATGCTTCGTTATTACCTGTTGAGCATATGATGGTTCTGTGTTTTATGCCTGTCTATAAAACATGTTGAACCAGCTATTGTGAAGATCAGATAATAGTTTACCTGTTCATGCATGAGGGTGTAATGGTATTGTAGTATTGAGCTAAGAGGAAAGCTTAGTGAGTGACCGGTTTATGATTGTTTTAGTAGTTCTGGGTCTTACCAGTTGCACTTTGTTTCAACTAATATCCCTGCTTGTCAGTCATTTGAAGTATTTGCTGTCAAACTGGTTTTGGACTGTATTTTTGTTTGTACTGATTCACCCCCCCCTCTCAGTACTAGTTTGGTACTATTGGGTCATCATTGAGTTATCACTAAATCCCTACTAAAGTATATCCTTATAGTATCTTCTTCTCTTTAAGTCCATCACCGAGCAAAATTTCCCAAAAAGATATGGAAAATGGTTGTTTAATCAAGGTAAAGACTACTCCCAACATCTATTGATTAAATTGTTAGAAAAATTCCTTGTATGCACCTCTAGTGTCACAAAATCCTTAAAAAAAAGTGCACAAAAACTATGCCCATAAAGAAAAATAAAAACATATATTAATTTATCACATCAATCCCTAGAGGAAAGAAATGTTGACCTTATATCTATGGGAATTTAAACAACATTACATGGAAAATAACACTTCAAGAACAAGAATGGAAGAATAATATAAATAGATAGAGGAGAAGAAACACTAATATATGTGGGAAAAATATTTTTGGATAAAAGGTCCCTATCCAAACAACATAACCAATGTATTATTCAACAACATATAACTCTTACAACACTCTTTTAGGATATTTCCTTAACATGGAGAATGCCATCCTACGCCTTTGGAGGAAATCTAACAGCATAACCTTTGAATGAAAACTCCTCATTTCTTCCTATTGGTATGAATATGGTTTTATCTTGACTAGTTCTTAGTTGGAACCTATTCACGTGTTAATTTTACTTAGACATATGTGGCCCAATTAGTTATTTTTTATGCCATTTTCTTAGGTAGACTTCTTCATGTTTTTGCACCTATGCAGACAAGGTCTCTTCTCAATAGTCACATATTTAACCTTACTCAAATTCTCCACATAAACAACATTAATATAAGCACTAGTAGTGTTAATGGCCTTAAGATTTTGTCACTTCTTAAATAAAACTTTGACACTTTCAACACTATTATGGATAGTAGTGTAGCTAATTTTAATGAGTTTTTCCAAGTAGTCATACACCTTTTCATTTTTTCTCCAGCCCTTTCATCCAACTTTCCTATTTGGCAACATCCTCCAAGATAGGTAGGATTTTCTTATCGTCATCACATGCCTTGGGGGTTTCCTTATTTTCATGGATAGAAGCCATCTTATTCTGCAAATAGTGAACTTTCACACTCATTTTGGTGATTTCCAAGAAAAACTACTTTGACAACCTTTATTGATCAATGACCACTTTTTTGCAACCTATTTGGGTCTTTTCTATTTATATTAAGAAGAGGGGATCGTTTTGACGATCATTTAGAAAGGGGTCATGCCCCACTCTTCCCTCACCAAGCTTCAAAGCCTCCCCCAAAATATCCTTGCCGTTATAATTATCCTAAATTTTGATGCTATCCTCTATTTTGATGATTTTCCCTTTCTCAAGAATGGTTTTCATTTTCATTGTTTCATGCCAAAAAAATTAGAATTAGACCCATCAATTCAGGAATTTTGAGATCTTTCTCTCTTTTTCTTAGATTTTTACAAATTAGGGTTTTTTTACCTTTGGAGGGGGATCCGAGTGGATCTCAAAGGAAGTTGTTTCATCCTCCCTAGCTTCCCAAATATCATCTCTTTCCTCTATGTCTAAATCATTAGGATCAAAACTCATGTCAGAGTAGTGGATAGAGATCGGGGAATACTCTCTACGAACCCTAGTTTTGGAGGTCGAAGGAGAAGGTAGAGACTTCAAGTGTTTAATGAATAACAGAATTAAGACTTCATGTAAAATGGACTGTCTAGAAATTTCCTATGCTCCATACCAAACTCCAACAAGGTAAGGAGATAAAATGAGAAGGAAACCAATAGTTTGTGTCTAAAGTGATACAACAAAATGAAATGAAAATAAAACACATCAGTTTACCTCCCATCGATAGTAAATTAGCACATGTTCACCCATAGGGGTTTGATGGACATCCTATCATAGCTATCATTTGACCTCTTAAAAAGTTTTTCTTCCCCCTTCCCTTTGATAAATTTCTATATAGATCTTTTGAGGCCTTTCTACCCTGAAAAATCTCCTAGCTTGTGTCAATAAATGATTAATCTCAAAAGGGTAAGTGCACCAAGATAGTGAATAGAAAAGTGTCCACATTAAATAAAAAAATGAGATTTTTCATAACCCATGCGTGTTATGGAAATTCAAAAACGTACACCAAGCCTAGCCAAAAATTATTAAAAAAAACATTATATTTTTTAGAAACCCGCGAGTTATGCAGAACTAGAAGTTTTGACCTTAGTTCTGCATAACCCCTACGGGCTATGTAGAACTAGGAACCAAATAGGATGTGGAGAGAGAGAGAGAGAGAGAGAGAGAGAGAGAGAGAGAGAGAGAGAGAGAGAGAGAGAGAGAGAGAGAGAGAGAGGGAGAGGGAGAGAGAGAGCAAATAGGATTGAGAGACGGGGAGGGGGAGAGAGAGAGAATAGGTTAAGATAATGAGAGGGAGAGGGAGAGGGGGAAGAGGGAGAGGGAGGGGTAGAGAAAGAGAGAGAAGGGGGAGAGGGTGAGAATAGGACAGGATAATGAGAGAGAGAGTGAGAGAGAGAGAGAGAGAGAGAGAGAGAGAGAGAGAGAGAGAGAGAGAGAGAGAGAGAGAGAGAATGGGATAGGGAGAGAGAGTAGGAGAAGGAGGAGAGGGTGAGAGACATGAGGTAGAGAGAGAATGAGAAGGAGAAAAGGGTGAGATACTCGATAGAGAGAGAAGTCTGAGGGGGAGAGAGATGAGATAGAACACAAAGAGGATAATTAGGGCTCATAATAGACATAGACGATGATGGGGGAAGGAAGACGAGAGAGAGGGGGAAATAAGAGAGACATGCATGTATACAAACATATATATATATATATATATATATATGTAACTATAGATATGTATATATAAATACATAAGCACATATTATATATGTATGTCTATACATATGTGTAGTAAATGCTAAGTTTACAAGCATACATTATTATGTTTTCATAACCCGTACAGGTTTTGTGAAACACCTGTATGGGTTATGTAGAACTGTGAATAGTACTTTTTGTTTTTCAAAACCCATGCGGGTTATGGAGAACTGTGAATAGTAATTATTATTTTTTAAAACCTGTGCAGGTTTTGTCTTGGTAAGAGGGTTGGAAAACGACCCTAAGACATGCAAGCTCATTTTCCCCCCATTTTTGTCCCTTTACATGTTTTTTCATCTTCCAACATGATTTCTCGACTTCGTCGTCATCAGGTTTATAAATGATAAAACATGTATCTCTAAAATTACCACCATAATCTCACATGTCTTCTTAGTTTTCTGACCACATAAATTTTTCTATTTTTGGACAATATTAGCATAGTAAACTTTAATTTTCTTTACTAGTGCCTTGACAGTCCTCACAGACATATGTCTACCATTTTTTTAATAAATTTTGATATACTTGACCAAATTCAAAATATATTACATATTTTGTTCTACACTAGATTCTATACAATTTTAAAAAAATAAGTTTGAATTTTCGATTATTTTGATGCAAGTTATGCCCAGCGCACGAATAGGTACCAAATTTTCAGGATGCGATCACTTCAAAAAATCATAAAAAAGAGTTACTCAATAGAAAATTACAAAAAAATACACAACTTATAGATCTCATTCTTACTTATGATCTTATTAAAGGGTTTTGTAAAATACTAAATTTAACTATATATTTTGTGCAGCACACAAAAACAACTATGTTATGTTTTTCTAAAAAAACCAGGAATAGTTTTTCGTGCACGAGAGGTTTGACCCTCTTAATCTTATCCAATTTTAAAAAACTTTAGTATTTCAGAAACTAGACTCAAATCACTATAATTCTTATTCTTTTCTCAACTCTTAGTTTTTAGTGCATGACCTTCAAATATCTCTTTGGAGTTTAGGTTTACCTGTTTTCAGAAAAAAAAAGTGGCCACTTATACCCCTCTTTTTGTTCACCATCTTGGTGCACTTACCCAGAAATAAAATCTTAAGTGATTACCTCTTCCTTCCAAAGGAAGACATAGTGCACCTTTTCTAGCCTTTAATGAAGGTTCTGAAAACTTGAGGATCATGTTTGTGCAACCTTTCCAAATGCAAAGTGACCCTTCCCTTCTCTATAATTCTCCAGACTTGGGCGTTCCTCATGAAACCATCACATGAAAAGGGTTCAACCTTTCTTCTATCACCTCCCATGATCAAATACACTAGCAAAAGAAACAACTAAATTTTAGCACATTACCTATCACACACACACTCACTAGAAGAAGAATCAACTAAAATGTAGCCCACTCCCTACCCCATCAAGTAAACTAGGAGCACAAAATGTCCAAAATCCATGTGAGAATTATTAAATTAAGAGGCATTTATGAGAAATCATAAATTCAAATGACCATTCAAACACACAAAACATAAGAACCAAGGTCTTTTTAATGAAAAGGCAATAAAATAAATTATTTTCCATATTCTCTCCATCCATGTAAGATATCATGATGAATAATTCTTTTAATATTGAGGGAAGGGGGTTTAAGGCACCATCTATGTTTCACCATGGTAGAAACTACAAGATTAGAAAAAGAGTCAACAAGCTTATTCCCTCCTTGATAAATATGGGAAATATGACAAACCTCAAAGAGATTAATGACAGTACATGAGTCTTTTACTAAGGCCCCAGTGGACCAACTTGGCTTTTGAACCTTTTTAAAACATTGGATTATATTAAGAAAATCTCCTTTAGTATAAACTCTTTTGCGGCCTTAAGAATAAGATAGTTTTAAGGCATTATAGGCCATTTATGCTTCAACTATGTTCCACAAATCTAGGAAATGAGCCCACACATCCCCAACAAAGGAACAACACAAAGAAGATGGAGAGAGTTTCATAACCCAAGATACAATGGGGATTTTTAATATTTTGTTGATTCTCATGGGGGATACTATTATATTTGGGAGTGGAGAAGGAGGATGTACATGTTTGATAGCTTATACTTTTATTGAAAGGAATTTTTGGTTGAGATTGACTTAAATTTGAATAGTACAATGTTGGGGGAAGGTTTCTTACTTTCCTATACTCCCTAACAAAGAAAATAATTCTATGATGAGACCATGGATTCCCTTCATCAATGCTAAAAATGAGAATAAAACAAATTGTAGGAGGAATTTAGAAATTTTTTTGACATGTCTCAAAGATGTCATTGGATTATTGGCTTCAAGTATGTGGATTGGAGATTTTCTCAAGACCTTGTGTAGATTTCATGGTGTAAATATACCAAATGAGGATCTAGTAAAAACATTTCTGGTTATGCATTTTTTTTTGTACTTGATGCTAGGACTTGTTTCTTAGTTTAGACTATGAGCCGTTTTGTCTACAAGGATTATACAAGCATTAGGTATCTACTCTCCTAGTTGTTGTATTGTAACTCCAACATGATCTTGGTTTTCTATGACATACATATTTCTTTTTTGATATCAATATATTTGTAGTGACCCCCAAGATCATATTTTATTAAGCCAAAATTTATATTTAATTTTATTTAATATTAGGTCACATGAGGAGATGACATTGTATGGTGTAGTAATGATGAATCCATCCTATTTGTTTCTTGATATACCATGGTAATTATAGAGAAATGTCATCCATGATGGTAAAGAAACACCTATGATGCGAGACAAAATTCATATCCTTAGTCTTATAAAGTGTTAGGCTGGTTTTCTTCAACATCTCTATCTCTTCTTATGATTGGACCACAATTGAATGTTGTTAGGTTTTGATGGGAATTTCTTCTTTCATTTTTAATTGATCTATTTTAAATTTTTTTTATAATAGTATAATTGAAAAAAAATGAAGTTCCAATTTTAAAGTTGTAATAGGGTAGGTGAAGGCTTTACCTCAAATTTTAGTTCAAACTGAAATTCTAATTTTTTTATTAGAAAAAGCATAAAAGCTACAAAGTATCATTTACGAAACCAAAATAAAAGGAACAACCAAAAAGTTTCCCTCTTCAAACACAAAACAAGACTATCCAAAGAAGGCACAAATTAGTTGAAGCCATACAAACCACAAGACATTATATGAGAAATAACTTCATTGGTGTTGCGGCTTTTATGGCATCCTCTCGAACATGATGGTCAGGAATGTTCATTAAATTGGGCACCAGTTGGACATATCTTTTTGTTTAGATGGTTCACTACGAAGATCATATATTCTATGTTTCATTTTGTAATGCATTGGCATATAGAAGACATAATAGTTTCAAAACAACCGTGTTATGTGTTGTAGTGATACTGTACATTCTAATTTTGATAGTTTGAGGTATTCTCGTGAGGGAATTGGCCCTTTCTATGAAATAGTATGAATAAGTCCCATGAAAAAAATGTCATGAATTTTTAAATTCTCTTAGCCATGTGGGTAAATAGTTTATATTTGAACTCGCCGTCTTCTCCTTTTCAAAGATAGTTTATTTGATTTTTTAGTCTGCTATTAATTTGATAACATGAAGGAAAATTATTATTTAGACTATATATAGCTTTTGATAGAATTTATATATTTCTTGAGATCACCTATTAAGTGGTCATAAATTTCTATTAGCAAGTAAATTATCTATAAAAATATTCAAATAGGATAACGAGTTTAGGATTTTCTTGTAATACATCTCTACTTTCTTATTAAGGGAAACCCTATCTTTTCAATCAATTTCAACATTGTGTTTGCACTCACATCCATTACTTTAAAGTGAAAGGATGTTTTTTTTTAATTTTAATAATTTGGATTCAACAAATAGAAATTAAAAACTTTTCTTTAAAATTATTAAAGTGTGAAGTGGAAAATTGGATGCTAGTGACTCCCCACCTAGGAGAGAGAAAGGAAGCCACTAGGATGATTTTCACTTGGGAGATACTTTACATTCAAAAGAGGGGCTTGAATCCACTAGATCCAAATCTGAGGGAAATAAGGATGTGAATTCTAAGTGGATTGCAAGCGGTTGATGTGTGATTTACCCTCTTTTGTAAATGACAAAGTTGACTTGTTGACTATGTGGAAAAGAGAGAGGAAGTGAGTGAAATAAGGTGCTACCAGTTAGGGATCATGCTGTAACTTCAGATCTGAGCTAATTAGACTCATGCGGATCTGCCTTGCAAATTTGGAGAAAAGTTGTCAGGACCGTGGCGGGAATGTACATGGTCTACCACAAAATCTGTGAAACGAAAAGGGTTCTTCCATCTCTACAAATGAAGCCCAAACCTGCAATTACAGCTACACACCTGCAACCTACACACATAAAAGAGAATATAGGGAGGTTGTGGATAGGGTTTTGCCTCAGTCAAACCCTGGTTGAGGAATTAACCTAGAGAGAAAGTAATTGCAAATGCTTGAATGTAAATAATGGAGATGTATATCTTGTAGATCTACAACTTGTCGATGGTGATTTCTTTTCTTCTTGAATGTAACCAAAAATGTTGTATGAAATGGAATGTAATATGACAAAACCCTAACACACACACATGCTTGCAATATTGTATCTTCTCCTTATGCTCTTTATCTGTTTTTCTGTTGTCCATCCATAATCCATCCATGAATGAGGGTATTGATTTCCTTTTTATACATGCCTCAAGGATTAATTTTCAACCACTGAAGGCCGACAAAGAGGAATTCCAAACCCCGAAGACAAATAATGCATAGGATATTGGGCAGACCGAACATAGGGACATCCTAAGGGGTGAGGACAAGGGCGCCACACCCCTGTCCTAGGGGGGATAGGGGTGCCACGCCCCTATCCTGCCCTATTTTAGGGCCTAGACAAGGTCTAGAGCAGACACAGGTCATGAAGGAGAAAGAGTGAAGGGTTGGAAATGCAGAAATAGGTCCCAGTTAAGGAAGGAGATGTCATCGCCAAGGTGAGGACCCCAAATGCGGTTAAAATTGCAGGGGTCATAATTTTATGACACTACATAAATAAAAAGAGACAAAATCAGATGTTGCACTCATATACATGATACCATATGTCACTCACATCAATGGGAGATCAAATAATGTAGTACATACCTTCCAAATTTTCTTCAAGATATTTAAATTTTTTTGTACTAATATGACTATGCTACCACTATGAATGAGGTTAGTTTTCTCCACCTTTCTTCATCTATATAGATTCTAGTCAATCTAACGTATTTAAAAATTTAAATGTAGTGTCGTAAATTGTACAGCCTTGCTAGGGTGGTATAATTTCACACTTAGGTTAGCACCTGCCTTAGTGTGTCTTGCATCTTGCATTTCTCATTCCCCTTTAAGAATTTAATTAATTAATTAAATTAAATCTAGGGTCTTGTCTTATCACTTTACATATTATAAATTTGGGCCCTTTACCCTATGCATGCCCCTTTTCATCGTATTCCTCCAATGAATCATTTAATCATAAACCCTAATTATGTCTTATTTTGACCGTTTATGCCCAATTTTGCATATCAAAACATCTCGAAATCAGCTGTCACTTTGGGATGTGTTCTAATATCATCATATCTAATGGCCCCAAAAATTTGGTGAAAAGTTGGTTGGACCGTGGTGGGAAAGCACATGGTCTGTGACTTTTTCCCCAAAATTTCAAGAGCACAATCCTATGATATAATAATGCTTATCCCCAAAATTTCAAGAGCACAATCCTATGATATAATAATACTTATCCCCAAAATATCAGTGGGAAATTCAAACACTAGGTCAGCCTAAACATGAAATTAAGATCTAGGGTTTCATACTTAAGAGCTCTCTTTCTTCATTCGAAGGGGTCTTCTTCTAAGAATCTAAGAGCAGGTTTTTGGAGTATTAGAGCCTTTGCAATGAAAAAGTAGATCTTTGAAGTCTTCAACAACATTCAACATTCATCCATCAAACATTCATCAAGCATCATTTTATCAATTGGGGGCTTTTGAAGATATAGGAGAGCAATAGGAGATCACCAACTGACAATTGGCTTGTACCTCTCCCTTGGGGTTGGGTATGGTTTCATGTTATTTTCATATCTTTGCATAAGCTTAATTTTGATTCATATTCATGATTCAGATCACTTTGCATTGTGGATTTAGAGCATTTACCTTGTCAATTATAAGCAATTAGGGTTTACTCTTTAGGGTTGCTCTAGGCTGTTTATTTTCATTCTTAGGATCTTGCACACACACAAGGTTCTTGCACACACATTTTCAATACATTATCGACTATTTGTGGAGGTGGAAATCACTAACATGAGGGTTTGACTAAGGAAAAACCCTATATAGCCACCCCAAACCCACTTTTTCAGCTTCTTGTACAGGTTCCGATCTGAGCGTCACTAGAAGTTTCGAGACCAAAAGAGTACACAAGGACAGTTCTAGGTTGTAGATCTTGGCAGACACCCCAAGAAGGGGCATGAAACCCTAGTCCTTCCAAGGATAGTGGCATGGCGCCATGGTCCTTCCCTTTATTAGTTGGACTTGGCAGAACAACACTTTGAAGGTCTCAGAATCCCTCATGTTAGTTTCTGCTCCAGAATTGCAGAATCAGGATAGTGGCGTGGCACCCTGGTCCTAGATATTTCTGCTCAGATTTCAGACATAGGTGCAAATCTGATTTTAGCTTCTGATCTGTACTTTTTAGCAGTGTATTAGTTGCTCTTTGATTGCATTCTCAGATTAGGGTTTATTTGCTTACTTGCTTTCTAGGTTAGATTGCATTTTGCATCATTCGTCTCTCTTATTTACAACAAAGGAATAGCAAAAATAAGAAGTAGTCCATGGATCTCTCTTTCTCATAAGAAGTAGCTAACATGCGTTACCTCCCTTCGCTCTTTCGTATTCCATGAGTGTGCATGAGAGTGGGATTAGGGTTTCCATACCTAGTCTCACTTTTTCCCCTACACATCTTTGGTGAACCCGACATGAATCCAATTTCATTTTGCATTGCATTGCATTGTTATATCTATATCTAGTTTATTTCATTTTCTTTCAAAAAAACAAATAAAAAGAAAGAAAAGAGATAGGTTTCTTTCATTTTCCTTGCATTGGGTGTTTAAGTTTCATGCAATTTTCATTTCAAAATGTCAGATTTCTATTTGCAAGATGTTCATACTTTTGATGATGTATGCAATTTTGTTGATTATGAGTTTAGTAAGGATGAGTTGAATTAAGCTCTCTAGATGAGTTTTTGCACCCTAAGCCTTCTAAACCCTCATTTTGCCAAAAATTAATCAACCTTGTTACTATGCCATTTCGTGGTGATGAGAAAGATAAGTTGAATGATTTCTCTCATGAGTACATTCCTATCAACTCCTTCACTAGATATAGAAACATGGTTGACTCTCATGATTTCCTCTATGATGTTGTGTCTCCTTTTGAGTCCAAAGATAAGCCTTTCAATCACTATGATCATGCTTTATTGGATGATGCCCTTGATGACTTTATGTCTTTGCCTAAAATTTCAAACAAGAGTAATGCATCTAAAAGGTTAATCAATATGATCAATGTGAATGAACATAGAAAACCATTTTTTGTTGTCCAAGGTGCTTGCCATCCTCCAACTTCACCTCTTCCTAATCAACCTCTTTTCACAGTTCAAGGTGGATATGGTGATGATTCCTTTAGCACTCCAAACAAACCTATCATTACGGTTCAAGGAAGGAATCCCACTAAGAGTCCTTATAGCTACGCTAGACAAATAACTAAGGAGATTTATAATGCAGTTTTCCATACCTATAACACTAGAAACAATAGGCAACCTAACCCTCCTTCGGTTGTTCCAACTCTTCTACCTAATCCTCAACTCATTATTCTTCAAGCACCTCGTATTTCACAAACCCTTGGTAAGGAATATGATCTTGTCGAACAACTTAGAGCTACTCCTGCCAAGATATCCCTTTGGGATTTGCTTCAAACTTCCTCAACTCATCATGGAATGCTACAAGATGCCTTGAAAATATTGAATGTCCCACCCGCAGTGACATATAATAATATGACTGCTTTGATTTACTCTATTACAACACCTAAGGCTTAGACTGTGTTTACACAAGATGAGCTGCCCTCTAGTGAAGTTAAACAACAATATGATCCCTTAATGATTGTGGTTATCACAAATGATATATAGTGTGATAAGACAAACACTAGTGGAGAATGGTTCCGGCCTTAATGTTTGTAGGATTAACTTGTTGCATAAGATCAATGTTGATACATATCTTATTAAGTCCGATTCTCTCACCATTTGTGGCTTCGATAATGTTGCTAAATCTTCACTAGGTATCATCACCTTGCCTTTTAAGGTAGGTCTTGTTACTTTACCCACTCCTATCCATGTCATGTTTGGAGAGTTGACATACAATTTATTGCTACGAAGACCATGGATTCATAGCATGCAAGTTGTTCCCTCTACATTTCATAGGCAAATCAAATTCATTCACAATAATACAACATACACCTTGCTAGGTGACACAAGATTTTAGGTTTGTTTACAAACATCAAGTTCTAAATCCTTTTCAATCAATTCTTCCCCAACTATCTTAGATGATTCCTCTAAAGTTTCTACTCTGATTAGTGTGACCAATTCATCAAACTTATCTCCTATATCTAGATCAATTCCCAATACTTCCTCATGTGGACCTAAGGTTCTTGAGGAAGAGTCTTCTTAGTCCGATTCTGCAATTGAGAGCACTTTCTCTCCAGAAAGAATTCTTGGAGAAGATGATTGGGGATCCCTTGATTTCAATCCTACTTTTGTAGGGGAATACATGATTCCCCCTAGAGAATCTAAGGTCAAAAAGAAGAAAGAAGAAGAAGAACCTAAAAAGAAATCTACTTTGTCTAGGCTATTGAGTAATAACTTTGTGGCGGATTCTCAAACTTCATCTCCCTTATTTTCTGGTCTAGAGGATTTTGATCCTTCACTTTTGGAAAATCCTCCTTGTTTGGAAATGACTAACCTTTATGGTCCTGGTTTTCACATCCCCTCTAGGTGTGGATATAATGGAAATGGATGTGATGCTTAAGAACAAGGGATTAAAGTTCCCTTGGAAAACAACTTTCACGATATGACATTTGGGCTTGGTTATTATCCTTTCAAGCATACTAAAGCCTCTAAGAGACCATCTATTAGTGTTAATGTAATTTATGCTTCTCTCTCACTAAAATATCTAGAATGTATTGACTGTGACCCTTCTTGTGTCTTCACTTTGGATGTTTTCTCTACTGATGATTCCTTAGCTGAATTCTTGGGAGCTTATGACAACCTTCCTTGTTATCACCATAACCATAGTTTTCCCTATTGTTTAAATGCGGAAGCTTACTTTGGGAAAGAAATAAATAATGATGAGATAGTTAATAATTTCCTCAATTGAAAGATGCTCCTCAACAAAGAAATATTCTAATAAATGACACCATTGATATCAACATGGATCCTTGTGTAGAAGATAAAATCATCAAGATAGGGAAATGTCTTGATGAAGAAGAGCAAAAATAGTATGCTGAGTTGTTACATGAATTCCCTGATATCTTTGCTTGGATATATTATGACATTCCTGGTATAGATCCTAAGATTGTAACTCATAACATTGTCATAATTCCTGATGCTAAACCCATGAAGAAAAAGATTTGAAAGATTCACCCTAAAGTGGCATTACTTGTTAAAACTGAAATTGAAAAATTGTTGGATGCTGGATTCATTCATCCTATCGATTATTCCCCATGGATTTCAAACATTGTGGCTATGGATAAAGCTGAAAACAAGATTAGGATGTGTACAATTTTTCGTGATTTAAACAAGGCTTTTAAAGGATGACTTTCCTCTCTCAAATATTGATATGATAGTGGATTTGGTAGCAGGGCATTCTTTATTATCCTTTATGGATGGTTTCTCAGGATATAATCAAATATTCATCAATCCCTAAGATCAATATAAAATTGCTTTCATGACTCCTTGGTGTATGTTTTGTTGGATTGTGATGCCCTTTGGATTGAAAAACGCAAGTGCAACCTATTAGTGTGCTATGACTCTCATCTTCCATGACTATATTTATAAGACCTTAGAAGATTATGTTAATGACATATTAGCCAAGTTTGTTCTTCGTACAAATCATGTTAAGATCCTTCGTCAAATCTTAGAGAGGATTCGTAAGTATAACATGCATTTGAATCCCCAAAAATATGTTTTTGGTGTGGATAGTGGCAAACTATTAGGATTCATAGTTTCACATTGTGGTGTTCAGGTGGATACAAAGAAGATAGATGTTATTGTTAACATACCACCTCCTAAGAATGTTTCCCAACTAAAAAGTTTTCAAGGAAAGATCCAAGCAATTCGTAGGTTCATCTCTCAACTTGCAGATCGTACCTTTCCCTTCACACAATTGCTTAAAAATAATATCACTTTCCAATGGAATGAGGATTGTCATCAAGCATTCGAAGACTTAAAAATGTATTTGATCAATCCTCCCATTCTTCAACCCATTGATCCTACTAAGCCTTCCCTTCTATACACTGCTGCTTCCCCTCAAGCTCTTGCAACCTTATTGGCCCACAATGTGATAAGGATGGTAGAGAATGCCCGGTTTATTACATAAGTTGCACTCTACTCGATTACAAAGTCCGATATTTTGTGATAGAAAGACAATGCCTTGCTTTAGTCTTTGCAACCCAAAAGTTGAGGCATTATCTCTTGAATGATGAGATCCATGTTATCAATAAATTTGATCCTCTTAAACATCTTTTCTCCAAAACTGACCTTTCCGGCCGCTTAGCCAAGTGGGTTATGATGTTGACCGAGTTTGACCTTAAGTTTGTCTCACATAATGCAATAAAGGGACAAGCGTTGATTGATCACTTAGTTGATGCTCCTTCACCCTTCTCCCTACCTAATCCAGAGTCTTTCCCGATGAATACATTCTTTCCATTGAGGTTGATGAGACTTGGGAACTATACTTTAATGGCTCTAAGTGTCGTACAGGATTGGGGGTAGGGGTGGTCTTAATCTCTCCTAAAAAGAAGCCTATTCTTTTATCCTATCATCTCAATTTTTTATGTACCCACAACATTGCTGAATATGAAGCTCTTATAGTTGGAATTAAAGAAGCCTTGACATTGAGTGTGAAACATCTACATATTTATGGAGATTCTTAACTAATAATAAGACAAGTGATAGGAGTTTATCAAGCTAAGAAAGACAAATTATCACAAGATAGAGATCTAGCTATATTCTCATTGCTAAAATTTGAATCTTATACCATGGAGCTCGTTCCTTGAAAAGATAATCGACATGCTAATGTGATGGCATGTGTTGCATCTCTTGTGTCTCTAGAGGACCCCTTGGTAGATCTTCAATTCACTATTCATAACCTCACTACACTAGCTATTTCTGATAATCCTAGTGATGTGGCATATTGTTGCATTATAGATTCTGATGAATGGTACTCACATATCGTGAGATATTTGAGTGATGGTACCTTTCTCGACTCTGCGAATAAGAATGCTAGGGCTAGGATTCATAAATTATCTTCTAGATACATTATCCTTTCTAATGTCCTTTATAGGAGGGGTTATAATGGTCTTCTTCTTCTTCGATGCTTAAACAAGGATGAAGTCCTTATTGCTCTTGAGGAAGCACATTTAGGTGCTTGTGGGGGGAATTTTGGGGGTAGATATTTAGTTTAGAGATTGCTCTGAATGGGATATTATTGGAAAACAATGGAGAAGGATTCCTTCGTGTTTGTTAAAAAATGTCATCAGTGTCAGCAATATAGCAATTTGATCCATGACCTTGCCCAAGAGCTTCGATCACATGTAGCACCTTGGTCCTTTTCCACATGGGGTTTGGATCTTGTTAGTAAAATATCTCCTCCTTCATCTCAAGGACATACTTTCATCATAACTGCCATTGATTACTTTGTAAAGTGGGAGGAAACCATTCCTCTTCGATTCACTACCACTGAAGTAATTTGCCAATTCATTTTGGAAAACATTATTTTTGAATTTGGGATACCTTCCACCTCAGTTTCATATAATGGAATGTCATTCAAAAATAAGTATGTAAAGAAGTTTCTCAAGAAATATCATATTCAACATAGATTTTCAACACCTTATTATCCCCAATCAAATGGTTAAACTGAGTCTTCTAATAGGATAATTGAACAAATTCTTCGAAAGACTGTAAACAAGCATGGTAAGGATTGGCATACTCAATTAACCTATTCTTTGTGGGCTTATTGCATGAGTGTACATGTTTCTATGAGTTGGACTCCTTATAATCTTGTTTATGGTACTGATGCAATCATGCCTTTAGAGTTAGAGATTCCTTCTTTGAGAGTCTCTCTTAGGGGTATAGTGGATGATGATTCCTATAGAGAGAAAAGACTTCAACAATTTGAGATGCTCGATGAATGGCATATAAATTCCCTCAAACATATTCAAGCATATCATAAAATTTGCAACGAAGCTACAATGATAAGGTTATTCAAAGTTCCTTCTCAGTAGGGGATTTAGTCCTTTACGAGAATCAATGCAATGTGAATGCCTTACTTGAGGAGAAAGGGAAATTCAGTCCTAATTAGATTGGACCATATATTGTTGTGGAGGTCTATGGATTAGGTTCTTACAGGATAGCAGATATGGAAGGTACACCTCTCAAGGAACCCATAAATGCTATACACCTTCATAGATACTATACCTCGTTCTATTTTTATCTCTCTTTCTCTCCTTATAATCTTCTTTCTGTTCTCTCTCTGTATCATTTCTTTCTTTCAAATTCGGTAATATGTTAGCATGTCTTCATTAAATTATGTGGGATTAAATGATGTTATATTGTTTGGTCTACATTACTTCATTCTTGACAAGCATGCCTTATTACTTTATTGTTTGTCTTGGATTCTTTTATGTAAATTATAATTGATTTACATTTCATATGTGCTAGCATGTTATACAATTTCTTATGTGTTAAGTAGAATTATATCATGTTGTGTTTAATTAGAGTTAATTAAATCACATTAGTTATATAGTTCCCAACCTTAATACATTCTTCTTTTACATCATCAAAGTAGCATTTGATTAAATACTTAGTTATTTAATTAAATCACACATGTATGAATTTAATCATGAAGCATTGAGAAATCAATCACATGGAAATTAAAATTAGACATACATGTTCATTAATCAATATGTTACTTATAATCTAAGAAATGCATATATTATTTAAGAATTAAACTAACATATCCATGAGTGTCATCATATATACATCAATACATCAAAATCATCTCCTAGGACTAGTAGTTGGAGGATGGTGGTAGCTCCCTCTTGATCTGGCTGTGGGAGTGGCCCCATGGGGGTGTATCATGATATGGACCACGAGTGACTCCGTGGGGAGCTCCTGTGATCCCTCTTCATCATGATCCCCCCGTATGTGGCTGCCTCTATCTGTGATGCTGCTAGGTCACACTCTGTCTGTCGTAATCTCTCTCGTAGGACCTCCACATCCATCCGAATAGGGGAGAAAAGGTCCTCATTTCATCCGGCATTCCTCTGGGATCTGTGCGATATCTGTGAGGAACTAGGAATGTGCACAATCACAATAAGGTCTGTCACTACATTCAGAATCAGAGAATGCCACTCTTGGACATTAGCTATAAGATAGAGAGAAATTTTTTCATCAGTAACATTCTATATAATCAAATCTAAAATAGGTAAGATACATAAGTTAATCAACAACATGACACCTTACCTAGATCTCCCTCTCGCTAGTAGGTATCTTGGACAATGATTGCCTAAGACTAGGACCCGCTAGGCTCTCCACACTTATACTATCTTTGTACAGTCAGTGTGGGCTAGTGGGGATCAATATCAGGACCCCTTATGGGGTACGTCTCTTCCTGCTATGGGAGACTCGGTGGATCTAGGGCTATGGTATTTACCTGGAGTGATGAGGAACTGCATCTGACTCGTCATCCTTATCCTTGTCCTCATCCTCATCCTCATCATCCTCGTCCTCATCCTTGTCATCCTCCTCGTCATCCTCGTCCTCCTCGTCCTCCTCATCCTCCTCCTTTCTGTCCTCCTCATCATCTCCATCCTGATCTCCCTCTCCGGTATTAGGATAATCTCCATCTCTGCCTGCCTCCTACTCCTTTATGTCATCAGCTTGATCATCTAAACCCTCCTCAGATGTATTAGATCACTCTCCATTGCGTAACTATCTCCGTGGTCCGGGGTTACCTCTAGGGTAGTATATTGGGAAAATGGCTCCAAGGTATGTCCTCCCCCACAATGTGATGTACCATCGGTGCACGCTTGAATCATCTCTATAATATGTCACTATCTTTTGATCTGACCTGTCTGAATCTGTGATCTTGATCTCATCACTGGTAGGCCTAGGAATGGCTCCTAGCCTTACCATCATGCATGAGTGTCAGATGTACACATGCACATCAGTAGGAACACATTGCTCGAACCCAAAATGCCACCAAAATTGGTCAAAGTAGAAGGGAACGATTATGTGGCTGTATCAACCCTCTAATAGATGGTTCCTTAGCATGTTGAACATATGCCTACATATCCCTACCCACATGGACATCTTGAGGTAGGGTCTCCATATGATCCCAACCTCTGTCAATCTATCTAAGCTCAACCTCCGATACAAGAGATCACTGAATCACCACTCACGAGTAAGAGGATAAGCATATACCCTAGGCTACTCTGGGACTAGCTTTATGGGGGCTCCACCAGGCCTAGTGCAAGTAATATGCTCAAACATCCACACCTATAGTAGCGTGCATGTCATCAGGCTGCATCCTTGTCCAAATACATACTCCCCAAGGTCATGATGGAGATGTGCAAGCATGCTCCGACCCCAAGAGTATACTCTCCTATGTCTTTCCATCTCTCAGATGGCATAGATGAGTCCTCCATGCATATGTGTGCCGTGCCCATTAGGGAACACGACTAATGCAAGGGTCACAATCATGAGTGGCATCACTAATGGAACCTCACTGGTAGGCCGGTGTAGGAGCCAGCTAACCATGATGCGGCCCCTCATCTTACTGGGTATCACTCTCCCCACAACATATACCTTCTCTCTCTCCTGTAATCCTCCTCTATCTATTGAGATTGATATCTAACGATCTCTCCTTTAGTGAGAAGGCAAAAAATGTGGTATACATCCTCAAGGGAGATCATCATCTCCCCCATAGCTAGTGAGAACGTCGAGGTGTCTCCTCTCCATCAGTGCGATCAACATTGCAGAATGGAATCAGATGACCGACATAGTCATCGCAACCCACAAGCCCACTGCATCAAGAAAATCCCTCTCTCCTACTGTCAGCCTTGGGATCTGCTCCCGAAGGCTCTGAAAGGTGAGACTAAAAGTATTCTCATGGATGTACGGTAGTGTTTGCAAAATGCAAACCAATTTATCTTTAGTAATCGCTCAATCATCTATCATCATCTAATCAATGCAATTATTCTATCAGTTCTAATACTCATCGCCTAATCTTGTATCACTGTTGGTCACCCCGGAATAGGGACCAAGACGCACTGCGTGGACTAGGGTTCCCTACTGGGACCATGGCACCCAGAGGGGACCATGGCACCCCCTTGGGACCATGGTGCCCTAGGAGGACCAGGGTGCCCTAGGACCCTTAGGTGTCCAAAGGGAGGGCCCAGGCCGAGACTAGGTGATGAAATCATCAATTCTAAAAACTATGTAAACATGAAAAAGTCAAATGCAGTCAATGAAAGGTCAACTCACCTCGTCGAGCGGTCGACCGATGAGTATGGATTGGTGCATGATCTCCATCCGTGTAGGTCACTTAGGTCAACGTCCAGGCATGATGGCTTGTATGTGGGCTCCTCTACAGTGAATAGTGCCAAAAGGTTAGAAAGTGAGAAATGAAGGTGTCACTTTCATATTTATGTGTTATGCACTTTTTGACTTTATGTTTTTAATTTAAAACCCTAATTTTTGCACTTTTTCTTCAATCTATCATATCTTGAGCTAGGAAGCTCTGATTCTCGTACCGTCGGTGGCATTGGAATCATGAGTTCCCTCTCTCACTCCATGTTATTTTCATAATGTGCTTGGATCTGTAATAAACCCTTGTTGTGAACTTTCTTCATCAAAATCTTTATCACAATTCACTGTGGAAAACATGATACCCCGTTTCACCTCACTAATAAGAAAGTTGAAATAGGGGGGCATATAGCTACCTACTAATTTCATCACATTCCTTAGTAAGCATTAGGTGATTTTTTGATCTAATATGTGGTTTTTTAGGGTATGGTTCGTAACTCTGTACTGTAGATACCGCTGGGGGTTTCGTTCAACAACTTATGGAATATCCTTTTTCAAATGATGTTTAGTTTTCTCTACTTTAGCTTGCATATGCACGTAGTTTCATATGACCGCTAAAGTGGGGGCTAAATGTAGTGTCGTAAATTGTACACCCTTTCTAGGGTGGTACAATTTCACACTTAGGTTAGCACTCGCCTTAGTGTGTCTTGCATCTTGCATTTCTCATTCCCCTTTAAGCATTTAATTAATTAATTAAATTAAATCTAGGGTCATGTCTCATCACTTTAAATATTATAAAGTTGGTCCCTTTACCCTAAGCATGCCCCTTTTCATCTTATTTCTCCAATGAATCATTTAATCATAAACCCTAATTATGTCTTATTTTGACTGTTTAGGCACAATTTTGCATATCAAAACATCTCGAAATCAGCTGTAACTTTAAGATGCGCCTTAATATCATCATATCTAATGACCCCAAAAATTTGGCAAAAAGTTGGTTAGACTGTGGCGGGAATGCACACGGTCTTTGACTTTTTCCCTGAAATTTCAAGAGCATAATCCTATAATATAATAATGCTTATCCCCAAAATATCAGTGAGAAATTCGATCCTAGGTTGGTCTAAACATGAAATTAAGATCTAGGGTTTCATACTTAAGAGCTCTCTTTCTTCATTTGAAGGGATCTTCTTCTAAGAATCTAAGAGAGTTTTTGGAGTATTAGAGCCTTCTTTGCAGCAAAAGAGTAGATCTTTGAAGTCTTCAACAACATTCAACATTCATCCATTAAACATTCATCAAGCATCATTTTATGAATTGGGGGCTTTTGAAGATATAGGAGGACAATAGGAGATCACTGACTAAAGATTGGATTGTACCTCTCCCTTGGGGCTGGGTATGATTTCATGTTGTTTTCATAGCTTTGAATAAGCTTCATTTTGATTCATATTCATGCTTTAGATCACTTTGCCTTGTGGATTTAGAGCATTTACTTTGTCAATTATAAGCAATTAGGGTTTACTCTTTAGGGTTTCTCTAGGTTGTTTACTTTCATTCTTAGGATCTTGCACACACACAAGGTTCTTGTACATATATTTTCTTTACATTATCGGCTATTCATGGAGGTGAAAATTACCAACATGGGGATTTGACTAAGGCAAAACCCTATATAGCCACTGCAAACCCTCTTTTTCAGCTTCAGGTATAGGTTCAGATCTGAGAGTCGTTGGGAGTTTTAGGACTAGAAGAGTACACGGGGATAGTTTTGGGTTGTAGATCTTGGCAGAAACCCCAAGGATAGGGGTGTGGCACTCTGGTCCTCCCCAGAACAGTGGTGTAGTGCCATGGTCCTACCCTTTGTTAGCAGGACTTGGCAGAACAACACTTTGCAGGTCTCAGAATCCGTCATGTCAGTTTTAGCTCCAAAATTTTAGAATTAGGAAAGTTGTGTGGCACCCTAGTCCCGGACAATTCTGTTCATATTTTAGACACAGGTGCACATCTAATTTTTCCTTTTGATCTATACTTTTCAGTAGTGTATCACTTGTTCTTTGATGTACATTCTAAGATTAGGGTTTGTTTATTTACTTGCTTTCTAGGTTAGATTGCATTTTTCATCATTCCTCTCTCTCATTTACAACAAAGGAATAGAAAACCTAAGAGGTAATCCATGACTCTCTCTTTCTCTTAAGAAGTAGCCAACATGCGTTACCTCCCTAGGCTCTTTTGCATTGCATGAGTGTGTATGAGAGTGGGATTAGGGTTTCCATACTTAGTCTCAGTTTTTCCCCTACACATTTAATAATGTTTAAATTTGACGGGTAGATATATTTTCAACAAGACATGCTTCCCTCAAGACAACATGACACACAAATAGTATATATTACTACATGTCATATTTAACCCTTTGTCACAAATAATAAATTTTCATAATCAATATTTTTGAAGACAAGTTTAGCAATAAAAATACACTTCAAAAGGAATGAACCTAAAAACAAATAAGAAATCCAAAAATAAAAAATAAAAAATTGAGACACAAAACATAAAGATGATGTAATGTAGTCAATGCTAGGCTCAAAGAAAATAGTTAAAAGGGTAACAAAAAGTAAATAAGTAGATTTGAGCCATTCTAATAAAATCAAATATATGCTATTGTCATGTTGTGAAATCTAAATTTAGATATGAAATACAAAAAAATCTAATTCAAATTATGTTGGAATCAAGGAACATTGAGAGGAGGGGGGGTGAATCAGTGTTTTGCAATTTTTAACTTTATTAACTTGTTCTTTCAACCACTTAATGCAAATGAGGAAAAGTAAAGTGCAGAAACACAAAGAAAAGATCAACAACACCATAACACCAAGTTTTTTTTGTGGAAACACGGTTAAGGGAAAAACCATGGTGGGATTCAAGCCCACAATATTAATATATTCTGTTAGAAGTATAAAAATATTACATAAGGGGAATGCACATGCATTCAGGCACATTCCTTAGAGCTCATTGCTCCATTTACAATAAGGGCTACAACAGAAGGCTCACTGCCTTACAAATGATTACAAAAGATACAAGAAGGTTTGAACTATTGAATAGCATCAAAAAATGCCTAAGTATAGTTCCAGTTAAGACCAAACACATAATCTTTCTCTGCTTTGCTACTCGGCTCTGTTATGATATTCTTCATTATACCAAAGCACAAATCTTTCAACTTTGGACTTGAAAGTGCACATAATTGCTAATATACACTTCAAACATATCTACCATCTTAACAATGATCAAATAAATTATTCTTATATATCCACAACATCAAATTAGATCTTCATCATGTTAGCCCAAAAATGCATAACGCGCAAATGGAACATGTTACCCAAGGTCGGCTCAATCCGATCAAAAAGAACCAAGAAGACCAAAATAAATTGTCCACACACTTCCCACATGTCGGCTCAACATGCTTGAACATGCAAATAACCGCCAAAATCACTCCACATTATCTGCACAATGAATCTTTACACATTACTAAATGGACACTGTTCTACTAGAAAAATTGTCTACCGAATCTTTCAATTTACACAAGACATCACGAAGGCCATAATACTGGACTAAGGCATATTAAACGTCCAGAATGCATCTGCAAGATTTGTAACACAAAATACTCAACACAAATGAATCGCTGGGCCAATCAAATACTGTACACTTGTCAGATGACCTGTTCTTCTCACCGGACCTCACCAGACCTCAATCAATCTTTCGGTATGAATGAATCATGAATTATTGATTTGATATTTGACTCAAGTTTTCATCAATGACAACATCTAATAATCAATGTAGTGTCTCTTTCCAACAATCTCCCCCTTTGGCATTGATGGCAACAGTTAGTGAAAAATGACTAAGTGTCAGACCAAAACCAGAGTATATACACTGCAACAAGAATCTAATTGCTAGATTTCCCAAAAATCAAGACCCCCCCTAAGATCAACATTTTTCACTACTATACACTCCCCCTTTGAAATCAATGGCAAAGGTAGAATTTAGGAAATAAAAAATTCATGCCAAAAATGCTATTTACATATGTACACATAGTCCTTTTACACACTCACAAAAAAATGAATATGTTTGCATATGAATTCTTCAATGTGTCCAAGTGTCTGTCCCAACCCTTCTGCAGATTCACCAACACCTTTATGAATCCACTAAACAAATAAGTTTGTGCATCTGCTATTTTTACATCTTCTAGATCATCGCTGGCAAGAGCATCTTGACTATCCTTGAGAGCACTCAACATAATGTCCAACTCAGAAGTAATGAGACTCCTAATTTCTCCAACTCTGCCCATTATTCTCTCTTGGTCATGATTCCAATTTTTGATTTTCTCAAGTAATGATATTACCTGATTTTTATGACTAATCAATGATAGTGACAGGGACTCAACTGAATGAGATATGTGTTCAAGCTCATTCTCATTTACCTTAGACTTCTTCTCAATGTCTACAATGAACTTGGTCAAAGATTAGAATGATTTATATAAGTTCCCACCTTTGGATAATGCATCTTTCGTGTTCTTCACATAGGCATCTAAAGTGACTCTATCTTTGGCAATCATATTTTTCAGATTTTAGAGCCTCTTTGCATTGATTTCATTTTGGACCTTCTCCTCAATAGATTTTTCAAAATATTTTAAATGTATATTTACAAAATTAATCAAACTCTTTAACTGCCCGAATGGAGTATCTGAAGTATCCTTTTGAAACGAGGGCATCAAATTCTCAAAAGCATCGGTTGCTAGGGTTAGCAACATACTATTCTCTGTATGAGATTTTAGAAGATCCTCATTTTCTTTTGCTTGGGAAAATGATGCAAGTTGAAGCTTTTGAATTGGAGACAGAGAAGAAAGATTAATCAAACCTTGAATAAACTCCAGATCATCAATGAATTCCTTTCCTTTCATTGTTTGTGCATTGTCTTTTGCCTCAGTGTTGACTTCAACTTTAACCTCCATCTCTTCTTTTTCAGCATCCTTCTTAGGAAATAGAGGATTAGTAGCATCAATAGGAGTATTCTCAACCTTGTCCTTTCCATCATTTTCTTTTCTTGTTTCATCTGTATCTATTTTATCATTATCTTCTGCAACATCCTTAACCCTAACATCACCCCAATGATCAAACCGTACTTCCGGAATAGAAGTATTATCTTATGTCTGCACTTCCGGATTGTCCTGTGATGACACGTTCTATTCTCTTGGATAAGGTTCTTCTTGTCCTTTGACCTGATTAACTTCATACTGATTATCTAATTTTTTTTTGTCAAAATCTTCTCTATTTCCTTTGCAACTTCATCAATTTTCCCTAACATGATTTTATTTACTTTGTGCTTACTCTAGAACTTATTATTTACTAATTTAAGTAATCTATCTATCTCCTCCTTTGAAATGATTGAACATAAGTTGACTAACACATATTCTTTCAATCTCTCATCCTCCTTATTTGTTGTTTGTCTCCTAGCATGCAAAATGTCATACAAGCTCTTGGGTATGACTATCATTAGTTCAATCAGAGCTTTACTATATACATTTAGGTACTCTAATGTAGCTTCCTCTATTGTTCTTTTGTCAGATTCATCAAAATTGTCATGCCATTTTTCTAATGGATTTAGGTTACTATTCTTAAAAAATTCATTCACGATTTGTTCTAATGTTACATGCGGTCCAATAGTGAGTTTACCTTGTTTCAGTGCCTCATCAAACTCAGATGTCTTAGATTTCTTATTGGATCTTGTTCTACCAGAAGGATTCTCCTTTGTGATCTTGGTGAATTTTGGAGCTTTAGTCTTCACCTCCTTCACCACCAGATCATATTCAATCTCTTCTTCATCAATGATTACAAATCTAACTAATTTTGTTTTCTTCTCACTTCCACCAGTTGGTTTGATTGAAGATTTAGGCTAGCTTGTTGGCTTTGCAAGACCAAAGGAGGGAGTTGTTCCTCTGGATTTCCTTGGCTTAGGCTTAGGTGCTTTTGATTTAGATTCCTTTTTCACAAACTACTCAGAGAGAATGTTTTCCTCTCTAGCCTTCTGGACTGCTTCCTTTGTTATCCCCATTCTCTCTGCAAGAGCCTCTACCTCCTTCCTCACCTTATTTTGGATCACAGGTTTCTTGAACTATTGATGTAGTTTTAAACTCTTCTCCTTGTATGTTCTGAACCTTTCCTCATTGGGGTCCACCGGTTTACTCAATATATGTTGTGGATACAGTTCCAAAATCTGTTCTTCCACCTCATAGCCTATAGGCATAATCCATACCATCTGGGGCTCTTCGACTTCCATCAAACACTGATCTGTATCTACCATAAGTAGATAGTGTCCTGATATTTTTTGATAATATATTTAGGGATTATTTCCCTCTCATGCATTTCTTTTTGGAAGTTTTTGAAATAACTCCATAGATACTTATTCCAGACCTTAGATTCACAAAAATTGTATAAGTATTCTCGGATCTGAACTCCTACCAGCCTGTCAAAGGTACATTGCACTTGCCCAACACCCAGAACCTCTTTCACAAAGTAGAAAAACAAACATAGAAGCAATGGTCTGGACTTGAAAGTATGTTTCTTATTTTCTTTGATCTTCTTTATATTATTAATAAGCTCACTCTGGAGTAACTCACAAAGACCATACTTCTTGTTTTCTCTCATCATCTCATAAGCAACATATATGTCGATACCGGAAACACAATTTGCTCTCCTAGAATAATAGATCTTATAGCCAATGACCATTGATGCAAACCTGCTATCATGCTCTAGGATGTCGTTGACTGTCATCACCCGTTTGTCAAATTTTGACCTTGTTGCATTAGTTACAATGTCATTCTTCACAACCTTCAGGGATGGCAACTCTCCAAATACACATAATCCTGTCATAGCTTGAATAACTATGTTGGTAATTTTGTGGGGCTTGTCTAACCACATGAAATAATCATGTACTTGGATCAATATAAACCAAATCCATTCCTACTCATAGAACATCAGAAACCTAACGAACTACACAAAACCCTTGTTTTCCAATTCTTGAAATTTTGGCTTCAATACCGAACTCTTATATAATAGATGATTATTGTACAAAATCAAAATTTGTGAGCTTCTAAATGCCTCAATGGGACAGTGTGTATAAACCCTAATGTATTCAATATGTAGTACTCCATAGGGCACTGATGAAAATACACTCTTAGGATTGTCTTCCATAGAGATGAAAGGATGATTCTTGAAGTTAGGTCGTTCACGCTCAGTGATTTCAACAACCAAAGGAGTTGCAACACCAAATATAGCCATCTTACCAATTCCAAATTTTAAACTTCAATAGAAAAGGGTTTTCACTATTAAATACCTTTTAATCAGATGCAAGATCGCACACCAAATCTGGATATCGCTTGAAATCTCTACAAATTCTCCTTTATTGTGCTCTTTTTCTCTTTCACTTTGAATGCAAAGTGACAAATGAAGTGATTAAGTAACTTTTTAATCACCACAAACCTAACTTTCCACTGCAATAAATGCACTTAATCCTAATAGTTGTAGATACTCTGTGTTTCACAAATATCTTCTGCGAACCTTCACATCTGCCTGAACTCTTCTGGAAATCCATCATAAACATCTGTGATCATTGCACATATCTCTAAAACCTGCTAGAATCAGGCACAAATCTCAAACATGGGGTTTGAAAGATATTCACGAAAAACCTCCCCCTAAGGCCAAATGCCTTAGCTTAGTTATCGGATGAGGTTCCAACACCGGAATCATGTACAGACCCATTTACTCAATTATCATCACTCTTCTTCACCCAAGTCTTGTTCATGTCATCTCTCATCTCTTCAAATTTTTCTTTTCCTTTCTCATCTGGCTTTACATTCTTGTTCTTGTCTTCCAAACCTCTCCTATTCACATTTATGCTTCTGCAATACTTAGAATGTGACTGAATTTGTTGCAAGCATAGCAAACAACATTTCCTTGCATAGGCCCGAAGTTCATCCAATTTCCTCTTGATCTACACTGATTAGAAACATTTCCAAACATACCACATGCATAACATCTGACATTTCTCCTATTTTGATATTTATTCGTCACACTTTTGCGTATATTTGCCTTATGACCATACTTATTGCATTTGAAACATTGACCGATAAAATATGGACCATTATTGATCATCCTATTTCTACATTGACTAGCCATATGACCAAATTTATTGCAGGAAAAGCAGTTACAATTTAACCTATGATCATTAGACTGCCTTACTAGAGGCTTTCTTAAGTTGTTCTTCAATGTGCTGATTTGGAGCTTTCACCTTTCTCAAATCCAAGACCTTGAGTATCATTATGATTCTTCTGATTCACAAGCATCTCATCTAGCTTGGCTGAGTTGACTCAAAACTTCTCCTGAAACTCATTTTATGCATCAAGATCAAATTTAAGGAGGAGGACCTTCTTTCAACCAAGATCTTCCTCATGCTCCCTAGCATCTTGTAGGTTAGTCTTCAACTGTCCATTCTTATTGTCAAGTCTGCAACATTCTTCATATTTTTCTTTCAAGGACGGAGCAAGCTTCTCCTCATTCTTCTTTCTTTCCTCAGTATCTTTTGTCAATCTCATCACAATGGCTTCCATCTCATTCTTCTAGACTGCTTTAGCTCTAGCAAGTCTGTCACATTCTTTTATGTTTTCCTTAAAGGCTTCTTCATCAATGCTTTGACTTTCTTTCTGCTTATCTTGATCAACAAGCTCCTTTCCCTTCTCCCTTGATTTGTTCAACTAATCCTTCCATGTTTCAATGAAGTTCTCAACATCCTTTAGGTTTACTTAATTTTCCAGACCTTAGCTTGGGCTTGATCAAGATCCTCAAGTGAAACAACAAGTTGCTACTTCAGACTACTGAAATCCATTGATTCACTTTCCCAGATCCTCCTCAAGCTGTTAGGATTTTTTCGAGGAACTAGGCTTTGATAACAATTGTTGGAATCAAGGAAACTGAGAGGCGGGGGCAGGGGGGGGGGGGGTGTGAATCAGTGTTTTGAAAATTTTAACTTTATTAACTTATTCTTTCAACCACCTAATGCAAATGAGGAAAAGTAAAGTGCAAAAACACAAAGCAAAGATAAACAACACCATAACACCAAGATTTTTACATGGAAACCTTATTAAGGGAAAACCATGATGGGATTCAATCCCACAATATTAATATACTCTGTTAAAAGTATAAAAATATTACATAAGGGGAATGCACATGCATTCAGGCACACTACCTAGAGCTCACTACTCAAATTACAATAAGGGCCACAACCCTAGAAAGCTCACTGCCTTACAAATGATTACAAAAGACACAAAGGTTTGAACTATTGGATAACATCAACAAATGGCTGAGTATAGTTTTGGTTAAGCACAAAACACATAATCTTGCTCTGCTCTGCTACTCATCTCTATTATGATATTCTATATTATACAAGAGCACAAATATTTCAACTTCACACTTGAAAGTGCACACAATTGCTCATACACACTTCACACATATCTACCATCCCAACAGTGATAAAATTAATCACTCTTATATATCCACAACATCAAATTAAATCTTCATCATGTCAGCCCAAAAAAACATAACACACAAATGAAATGTGTTACCCAAGGTTGGCTCAATCCGATCCAAAACAACCAAGAAGACCAAAATAAACTATCCACATGATTTCGACATGTTAGCTCAACATCCTTGAACACGCAAACAACCACCAAAATCACTCTGCACGATCTGCACAATGAACCTTTACACGTTCCTGCCAATGAACACTGTTCTACTAGAAAACCTATCTACCGGATCTTTTAATTTATACAAGACATCACAGAGGCCATAATACTGGAATAAAGAACATTACATGTCCACAATGCATCTCTCAGATCCGTAACACAAAATACTCAACACAAATGAATTGCCAATCAAATACTGTACAATCTGCCAGGTGACTTGTTCTTCTCATTGGACCTCACTAGACATCAATCAGTCTTCCAGTATGAATGAATCATGAACATCAGATTTGATATTTGACTCAAGTTTCCATCAATAACAACATCTAATCATTATGCAGTGTCTCTTGCCAACAAATTAAACATTATCTCTCTAAGATTAAATTGTTAACAACTAATCATAAGTAATTTTAAATGCACATATTCATATATTGCTCTCGATAGAATGCTCATCACAAAATGATTCCTATGAACACAAGGAATCAATCCAATATTTATCTTTGTTAGTGTAATATTACACCTATTAATAAGTTTATATAGGATATAATAAAATTCATTTATTCTCACCTATGTAACTAATAATGACATGTCTTTACCTTGATTTGAAGTACATAGGTGCTGCCATTTCCTCATCAATACTTGATTAATGGTAGTTAAATGTCACTTTTGTTTAGTCAAGGTTGAAGGAACATAAATGGACCACTGAGAGGGGGTGAATCAGTGGTAATTGTAGTGTCCTAAATTGTGCTTGGTGCATTTATGACACTTATGCATGATGCCTAGTGCATTTATGACAAATCCATGATCCAAAGTATGTTATTTTAGCATCATGGGCTTGAAGGACAAAGTTCCTTGAAATGCTTGAAAAGCCCTTTTGGGCCTAATTTTTGATGGAGGAAAGCGTGATGCAGGGACATCCGTGCATCACACTAGCATCTCGAAAAGATGGCTGAATCTCGAATCTGGCAAAGGTTCAAACACTGGCCGAAGTGTGTCCTTTGGCTCGCGTTTCTCCGTAATGGCAATTCGTGCCCCTTTTGGGTTTAAGAACTCTTCCTTTCTCATTTGGAAGGGTTTCCCAACTTGGGTTCTTGGCTCTTGGCTTTCATTGTGCTCTCAATATCTTGCTACTCTCTTTATGCTCTTGGACATACATTTTACCAATATCAAGTTACAACCATCTTGCGGTGGCTTCTTAACAACAAAGAGATCAAGTGGGCTTCGTCACGCTCACAATTACAAATACGAGGAGTTTGGCTTCATGCTCATTTTCTCTCCCTTTTACCAATTTATTTAACATGCAATGAGTCCTTTGCATTGTTAAATATTTGTTTCCAACATTCCAATATTCCAATATTTCAATACATTCCAATATTTATTGCATGCAATAGAAGTTAGCTTCTTTTAAACGAAGTTTATTTCCCATTTGCATTTACTTTCCAATTTACCAAGTTCTAATTTATTTTTCCAATCTATCTATTTGGCTGTCCATGGCGGTGTAAACACCTAAATGGGGGTTTGATTGAGGTAGGCCCCTTTACAACCCCAACAATTTTCCCCATCTTAGTGTGTGTAGGTGACGAGCAAGTTCTGCACACAGGAAACCATTTGCATGTTCTTTTATGGACTTTTATCTATTTGCAGGTCATACAGACTACAATGCACCACATTGGTGTCCACGCCCGATGCTAGCATCCATAACCCAAGAGCTCCCCAGTTGGAAGGTATAATCTTATTTTAACACTGTATTGTCCTGTAAATTTAGTTTTGCACATTCATTTTTTCTGCACTATAATTCCATTATTTATCTCTTATTTAGTGTAGCTAGTTTCATTGTTTATTATCCCCCGACTCATCTTAGCGCTTGTTTGAATAGGTAGTGGCAGATAGATTTGCCTTCTAAGATTTATCATCTTGGAGGAGGCAAATATCCTCCCCTACATTTTGGTGAACCTGACGTGAATGCTTAATGTCAGATCTTATCCTTTTGGAGTTCGATGCCTTTGATAAGGCATTCTCGAAGGATGATTTTGATATGTTGGATGAAGTCTTGGATGACTTCCTTGAAGCACCCTCTCTTAAAAGAGATGTAAAGGGTGAGTCATCCTCCACGACATCCTCGTGCAAAAATCAAGGGTCTGTGAATGTCATTGTTGTCTCTATGGCCCCACAAAGGCCTAAGAGACCTTACATCCATGTGACAACAACAAGTCCTTCTCCTAAGAGAGTCAAGTCCATTAATGGAAAACCTTTCAAAGGAGAAGCTTCTGATTTATACACTAGATTTATGCAATCGAAGCAACCATTGTATAATATTATTGTTCACACATATAACACTCAGAATAACAAACAAGTTCCTAAACCACCTCAAACTTCTCTACCTCCTTCTCAACCTGTCCTTCCTAAAGCACCTCTGCCAATAGACAAGTGACCAAGTGATAATAATCTTATTGAGAAACTTGAGGTTACTTCGACTAAGATCTCACTTTTGGATTTGCTTCAAACCGCCCCGATGTATCAAGGTATGCTACAAGAAGCTTTACAAAAGATTTTGCTACCTTCCTCTGCGAGACCGACTCATGTAAATGCGATGGTGGAACATATTCATGCAGATTTGCTGAATATTACCTTTTATCCACATGAACTCCCACCTCCTGAAGAGAGGAATTTAGCAGATCCATTAATGATCATTGTTCATGTGAATGGCCTTGGTATTAGACGAATACTTGTTGACATAGGTTCAACACTAAATGTTTGTGGTTTAGACTTGTTACCAAAGATAAAGGTGGACCCAAATTCTTTGGCAACCTCCTCCTTGTTAATCCAAGGTTTTTATAATAGTGGTAAAACCATTTTAGGGACTATCATACTGTCCTTGAAGGTTGGACCAGTCACTATTCCAACCCATGTGCACGTTATGCTAGGCCCTTTATCATACAATCTTGTTTTAGGCAAACCATGGCTACATGCTTTGGGAGTTGTTTCATCTATATTTCATGGATCCATGAAGTTCATGGCTAATAATATGGTTGTCATAGTTAAGGCTGATCTTGAGGCTATGCAGTTATGCCAAATAGCTATGGTCGGTTAGGCCTTTGTCACACCTTCTTTTCAAAATTATGTACCTACTCTGTCTTCTTCAATTGCAAACTTTTCTTCTGTCTGTTCCCCTAAAATGGAAGAGTGTGAGAAGGAAGAAGTCACTAATGAAGTCATTAAAAAAAAGAGATCACCTAAGAAGTGGGATTCTTCAAAAGTAAAATCACAAAAGGTAGATATTTCTAAGGTTAAAATGCCGGAGTCTACACCTGTAAAACATTCCTTGGCTAAATCACCTTCAAAAGTAAATGCATGTTTGGGTGACAATTAAGGTTCTTTGGACTTCACCGACTCTCATGTTGGTGAGCACAAAGTAGATCCCGTCCACTTAAGCTTTCCTAATATTTTATTCACCTCGGCTATGAAAGATGATTATGCATGTATAAAGCAAGGTGATTCTTATCATGTCAATCACCTTTTCTATACGAAACCACCATCATTCAAAGAATTGCAAAATATCTATGGTCCTGGATACAAGTTGGTGTCTTAGCTTGGGTATGATGGGAAGGGTTGTGGACCTAATGAACAAGGTATTCAGATTCCTTTGGAGCTTGAACCTCGTCACCACAACACTGGACTAGGATACTATCACACAGGTTGAAAGGAGAAACCATGTTTAACTGTTAACATTATTTCAGCCGACCCCCTTCCTTTAAAACTTGTTCATCCTGAATTGATTGATGTTAATGCATCACCTAATGAAATTCCCTTGGATCTTTTTCCTTCGGAAGAATCCTAAAAGGAATTTATAGGTGCATACGATGGGCTGCCCCGTTATCATCATAAATGTCAATTTTTATACTACTTGAATGCTCAGGCGTATATTGGAGAATCCATTCTGTGAGGGGCATCTTTGTCTCTCACAATGGAGAACAAATGTCTATCCCTCATTCGGAATACCGTAGTGCGCTCCTTAGTGGAGAAACTACTAACATCGTCATGAGCGATAAGGCTCCCAAAAAGGTCATAAAAGTGGGAAAATGCTTATCTTTTGAAGAATTCAAAGAATATTCCAATTTTCTACATCAATTCCCTGACATCTTTGCTTGGTCTTACGAGGAGATGCCTAGAATTGATGGGTCCATTGTGGTACACAACATTGTCCTTAGTCCTGATGCTAAGCCGATGAAGCAAAATATTTGAAAGATGAATCCTAAAGTGGCTTTGTTAGTCAAGGTTGAGATAGAGAAGCTCCTAAAAGTTGTCTTTATTCGCCCCATCGATTATTCACCCTGGATCTCTAAAATTGTCCCGGTAAGCAAACCCGATGGTCATATCTGTATTTGCATTGATTTTTGGGATGTGAAAAAAGATTCCCTCAAGGATGACTTTCCTCTCCCTAATATTGATATGACCATGGATTCAACCATGGGGTATGCTTTTCTCTCATTCATGGACGACTTCTCGGGTTATAACTAGATTCGTATCAACCTAGAAGATCAATATAAAACTGCCTTTACAACCCCTTGGGGAACCTTTTGCTATGTCGTCATGTCATTTGGGTTGAAGAATGCAAGAATGACCTATCAATGAGCCATGACCTTGATATTCTATGATTTCATCCACAAGGTCTTGGAAGACTATGTCGATGATATCTTAGTAAAATCCTTAGCACGTGAAATGCACATTGAAAATATTGATCTAGTCGTTGAAAGACTTTGGTTGTATAAAATGAGATTGAATCCTCTTAAGTGTGTCTTCGGTGTTGACACCGGGAAGCTTCTAGGATTCATTGTCTCTCATTGAGGAATCAAAATAGACACGGATAAGATCGATTCTATTGTGAACATGCCTCCGCCTATGAATATCTCTCAGCTTCATAGTCTGCAGGGGAAAATCTAGGCCATTCGGTGGTTCATGGTGAAATTGGTTGATCGTACCCTTCCTTTCATGTGATTGCTGAAGAAAGATACCCACTTCAAATGGAATGAGGAATGCCAAAAGGCATTTAATTCCATCAAGGATTACCTAGCTAATCTTTCTATCCTAATGCCGACTATGTCTGATAGACCTTTCTTCCTATATATTTCAGCCTCATCTCACAGTTTAACGACATTATTAGCCCAACGCGATGATGAAGGTCGGGAAAGAGTAGCCTATTACATCAGCCGCACTTTGATAGATTATGACCTAATATTCTATTGTGTAAAAACAATTCTTAGCTCTTGTCTTCGTGACTCAAAAGTTGAGACACTATATCCTCCATGTAGAAACATAGGTCATTGCTAAAAATGATATCCTTAAGAACCTATTTGCAAAGTCTGATCTCTCAGGAAGGCTTTCCAAGTGGGTGATACTGCTCTCTGAGTTTGACCTGCACTTCATAACTCAGAAGTCAATCAAAGGGAAGGTCATTGCCGATTAGTTGGCTAATGCTTCCTCAACTAAGTATTTTCCTACCTTAGAGCTCTTCCCCAATGAGGATGTTTTGATCATTGACCAGGAATCCATATGGGACATGTATTTTGACGGTTTGAGGTGTCAAATTGGATTAGGCGCAGGTGTGGTTTTTATCTCACCCGAAGGAAAGCCAGTTCCTTTTTATTTTCGTTTAGAATTCCATTGTACTAATAACATCATTGAGTATGAGACCCTGATTGTGGGACTCCATGCCGTGATTGCCATGTGAGTAAATAACATCCACATCCATGGAGATTATGAAATTATTGTAAACCAAGTGACAGAGGCTTATCGTGTTAAGAAGTTGAAGTTGTCTTAGTATAAGGATTTAGTATTGACCATACCGAAGCAATTTGCTACTTACATGATTGATAGCATCTCATGGTGGGAAAATCGTCATGAGGATGCAATGGCAAGCACTGCTTCCCTTGTAGTCCTCGATTTTGGTCAGGACGAATACCACTTTGTCATACAAGTGCTCCACTCTCCATCCATATCCGATCAAACTCAATATTGGCAAAAGATTACCTAAAGGAGCTGGTAAGTATGAAGGGAAGTTGCCTCTTAAATATTTTTCTCATAATAAGATAGGACATTTCCCCTCAAGGTATCAAGAAAGAGTTCCTAAGTCTAAACCATATAAACCTAAATATCAAAAGAAATGTTAATATGTTGCTAATGAAGGTTTGACAGATAATGAATCTAATAAGGGAAATTTAGCAGATGAATGGTGTTTATTGCTATCAAGGAAGATGATCCAGTGCCTGCTGATTCTACTAGTTGCATTAATGAGGAGAAAGCTTTGGCTTTTAAATTTGAAGAGAATGATGAATGGGCTATTGACAGTAGAAGTTCTCATCATATGACAGGTGATAAGAGTAAGTTTGTGAGTATGGAAAAGTATGATGGTGGTGTAGTAAGATTTGTTGATGACAAAGCTGGTATAATATGTGGTAGAGGTTATATTTCTCTTGATGGTAAGCTTCATACTAACGATGTCTTATATGTAGAAGGTCTAAAGCATAATATTTTGAGTGTTGGATAGATGGTTGACAAGGGATATGATTTTTGATTCAAGAATGGAAAATGTAAGATCTTGAGCATCTCCAAAATTGAGATTGCATTAGGTACAAAGACTAAAGGTAATATCTTTCACTTGAATGTTGGTGGTAAAAGCTGTTTGATTGCTCAAATTGATGAAAGTTGTTATGGCATAGAAGGATGTGTCATGTGAATTTTGATTGCATGGTTAAGATAAGCTATACTCAAGCAGTGAGAGACCTTCCTAAGCTGGTAAATCCTACTAATCCGATATGCAAGGAATGTCAATTAGGGAAGCAGGCAAGAGTTACTTTCAAAAGAAAATATCATAGTTCTAATAGAGTATTGGATCTTGTGCATAATGATTTGTGTTGTCCTTCTAGAGTGAGAAGGTTGTAGGGTGATAGGTATTTCATGTTGCCAATTGATGACTATTCAAGAATGATGCATGTTACTTAAGAGAGAAGTCCAAAGCATCTGAGAAGTTCAAGATTTTTAAATCCATGGTTGAGATTGGGATTGGATTGAAGTTGAAGTGTCTGAGATCTGATAGAGGTGGTGAATTTACTTCCGATGGGTTCAATACTTTTTGTGAAGAGCATGGGATGAAGAGACGATTATTTTCTCCATGGACCCCTCAAGAGAATGGTGAGCTAGAAGAGGGAGTTTATATTGAGCAACCAGATGGATTCTTATTACAGAGAAGAAAGATATGGTTTGAAGATTGAAGAAAACATTGTATGGACTCAAGCAAGCCCCAAGAGATTTGTACACCAGATTGGATAAGTATTTACTGAAGCTTGGATTCAATAAAGGTACCGCTTATAGTAATCTCTATTTCAAGATTGATCATGATAACATTTTGATTGTTGAAGTTTTTGTTGATGAAATTTTTTTTGGTGGAGATGATGGTTTGTACAAGAACGTTGTTGATGAAATGCAAAATGAGTTTGAGATGTCTATGATTGGTGAGATGAAATTATTTTGGGGATTGCAAATTACTCAATTGGATAAAGAAATTTTTACATCATAGTCCAAGTATGTGAAGAAATTGTTGAAGATGTTTGGTTTAGATTATTCAAAGCCAGTTGGTACTCTAATGGTGATCAGATGTAAATTGACTAAGGTTGATGATTATTCGAAAGAAAATCAACCTACATACAGATCTATGATTGATGGATTGTTGTATTTGACTCAAACTAGACTGGATATTATGAATGTTGTTTGTCTTGTTTCTAGATTTCAAACAAATCCTAAGGAATCTCATATTGTAGCTATAAAAAGAAATTTCAGATATTTGAAAGTGATAGTTGATTTTGGTTTGTGGTATCCTAAAGATGATGATTTTACTTTGAGTGTTTTTACTGATGGTGATTGGGCGGGTGATGTTGATGATAGAAAGATTACTAGTGGTGGTGCATTTTTTTGGGAAAGAGATTGGTTTCATGGATGAGTAAGAAGCATAATGCTATTTCTTTATCTACTGCAGAAGCTGAATACATTGTTGCTGTTAGGCCCAATATGGAAAGCTAATGTACTGAGAGGTGAGGGGTGAATCAGTACTCCAAAACTTTTCTTGAATAATAACTTTACTGTTATGCATAAACAGAATAGTACAGTAACATAAAATAAAGTTAAAACAAATATATAACAATCATACATGATTCACTCCATAACACATATATTTTGGTTACATAGAAATTCTTGGTTAGAGAGAAAAACTGCGGTGGGGATGGCACCCACAAATTCACTATTGCAATAATAAAGAGTGCTCAGTTAGAGCTACATATTAGCTATTTCTGATAGCTTACCCTGTTAGGAGTAACAAGATCTGTTAGATCTACCTTGCTAAAGGATTTTACAACACTTAATATAAATGCTACACCTGGTTAGAGGCTTTATAATTTATAGACTTGATTAGAGTCTTTTACCTTGTTAAAGGTTTCTCTTACAACTTCACAATATTACAATAAAATCATTACAAATATCTGCAACTTTACATCTGAAATGTTATAGCAGATTCTATGTGCTCAGAATAGATTACCTTGCTTATAGCATACCTCGGTAACCCATATAGTAACTCGGTAAACCCTTTTGTTTACTCTGTTCTTCGACTATTCTTTGAAAACCTTCTCGGTGACCTCTGTGTCTCTGTAACAATCTTCTTACATTCTTGTACACACCCTTAACTTATGTTGTATAAATAGATCTCTTAAGGCGGTGATCCAATTCATTTCTTTGATCTTACAAACATGATTTATCAAATGAATAACTATACAAAATATTTCATTGGTTAGATTGATCTCAAAATCATACACAATCTTCTAGTGCAATGTGCAATGTGATAACGGTTAGATGTGCCTCGATCTTATAACACTTTTTCATATGCATGTCTAGGTTCAATGTATCTGGTAACATGTTTCACTCGGTGTATATCAACTCGGTGTGTCATCTTTGCTACTCGGTAGACATAAAAAGATACTCGGTAGACAGCTCGGTGTATTCTGCGTTCTGTGACTGCTTTCCTCTGTAACCGACTAGACTATGCATACCGACTTCTCTGTGTATACCGACTGCATGATTCAGTAGTGTTAACCGACTAGAGTATATAGTATGACTTTGAATATAAAAATAATGGCAATTTGATAAGTAGTAACAATCTCCCCTTTTGACATTAGTTGAGATGTTTGACAAAAACTACTTTCAAAGTCATAACAAAAAAAATCTATATACTTTGCAAAATGACTATACTTGATAGTATATACAATAGTCAATGAAATAGTATATTCAAATATACTCCCCTTATCATTATACTGTACATAACTCTGATTTTGCATGCTCGGTTCTGTGCTTGTGTGCTCTGCTTACTGTCTTTGGATACTCTGCATACTCTACTCGGTATACTCCCCCTGTATACAATACTCTGAATACTATATCAAAACTGTATCACCAAAACTATATTACTCCCCAAATATATAGTATTACTCCCCAAATATATAGTATTACTCCCCAAATATATAGTATTACTCCCCCTTTTTGACAAACATCAAAAACTTAATCTCCATCCGGGGGTGGTAACTGGTCAAAAATGGATTTGTACTTTTTTGGGGCGTTAGTGAGAGCGACAGAGAGTGCATCCTTTACACTTTCCATTAAAGAATTTTGTGCTTGAATATCAGCCAATAGTGATATTAAGCCATCAAGAGGGCTTCCCTCTTGTGTAGTAGATAGGCATGTGGCTCAGTTAATCTTTTCTTGAACTGATGAAAGATGAGGAAGGAATAATGTCTGGAGTGTCATTATATCCATCCTGATCTTATGTTCTTCATTTCTTAGTTCCAATTGTTGAACCATGAGCTGTTGAAGCTTGGTATAAAATTTTTGAACTGAATTGGGCTCTAGGGTCAACTTATTTGAGAGATCGGTGATCTCTTTCTCAATTGCATCAGTTTTATTATTAATGTCTTTAATGAATATAGAAAATGTACAGAGTTTCTGAAATAAATAAAGAATGTGCTTGAGTTGAGGGGACAACTCAGCAATGAATTTGACAAGTTTGACTTTGCCAATAGCTAGAGCTTTCTGTACCTCTTCTATCATTTTTGCAGTAAGCTCCTTGTCTTTTAGCTTGCTCAAATACTCAGATGCATCAACTCCAGATGTTTCTATTTGATTAAGGAGTTCATCTAGTTGAATGTGGATGGCTACATTGGTTGACAGTGTAGCTGTAGGCAGTGTCTTCACCTTCTGAAGTACTTTATTCTTCTTTTGTATGGCCATCTATTTTTCTTGTTCAGCCTTTGCTTTGCATAGTTCACCGAAATCAATGAGTGCTTGCCCCTTTAATTTTGATATATCCACATTGGGCAACACTATTGGTTTAGATAAATCAACTTTGAAACTATGCTTTTTCACCTTCTTCTCTTTACCTTTGGTTGGTTGGACTAAGACAATAGCTTGAGAGGCTTGCTGACCCTCGGTAGGTTACTCGGTAGAGGGAACACTTTGGTCAGTTCCTATAGCTGCTGTGGTGTCTTTTGGTGTCTCGATACTGGGTGTCTCAGTTGCTACATTTTCGGTGGTCGAAGGTGCTTGAGAGGTCTTTTCTAGAGTAGTATCTTCTCCTATTTTAGACTTGTGACCTTCGGTCCCTTGTGTTGTATCCTGAGGAGCTTCGGTAGAGACAGGTTGAGTGATCGGTGGATAAGGCTGAACTTGTTCTAATACGGATTCACTAGATACAAGTTTTGCATATGTAGTGCCTTCTATCATTTCCTGCTCTTGTTGCTCTGTATCCATGACATCTTCATCTATTTGAATAGTGTCAGCCAGGTCTTGTTCGGTAACATCAGGACCGTGCTCGGTGACATCAAGATCGTGCTTGGTGACATCAATGATTTCAACTGTAGATTGTTCACCTGCATCCTTTATTTTGAAGATTTCCTGCCATTTTGCTTTTGTCTCATTTTCTACATCAATATATAGCCCATTCATCAATTTTAAGGCTCTCTATTTGACAAGAAATTTTGAATTGTAGAATGTCAAATGTTCATTTATTTCTACTACAGACATATCAGGAAATAGATGGACTAGACTTCTTTCTCTAATTTGTTTCTCTGAGTCCATTGCATATTTCCACCTATTATCAATATGTAAGTAAAGTTCATTTGGAAGTGACTTTACTAGTTCCAATGGAGCTAACCGAAACTTTAGAAGTGTGCAGATGACAGCTTCTTCAATTTGTCTCTTCTCATCATTATTTCTAGTTTCATACTTGACATATCTAAAGGAACCAAATCCGCCATATTCTTTCAAATTGGCACAAAAGTTTTCAACACTATGTATATTTACCTTCTTGCTCTTGACAATCTGGAATTTGTTTGCATCTTTAGATTCTGTATCACTAGACTCTTTTGCCAAAATGAGTCTCCGAGTATATTTATTGTAGGTCTTGGTTACCTTTGGAGTAGTAACACTCTTTTGTTTCTTACTCAGTGATACAGCTGATGCTCTAATGTTAGGTCTCTTTGTTGGAGGTGTCGGTAGGGCCTTTGAAGTGTTCTGTTTCTTTCTTTTTAACACTTTACCCTTAGGCAATTCAGTGCTCAGTGTTATAGCTGCCTCTTGAGCTTTTGATTCCTCTTCGATGATAGCAAGAGTGCCTTTGACAGGTGTGGAGGAAGAATCTTCTCCGAATTTCTCCGTTAAAACCTTTATCATCTCTGTTGCTTTCCTTGTAGCTTTGGGTACTAAAATGCTCATTTTTACTTTTCCCTTCTCTTCTTCATAGGTTCCATACCTTAGCTAGGTAGCATGCCTTGGTAATGTAAGAAATGCATCAATTTGCTGTTGTGTGATGTAAAAGTCAATCTCGTAACCCATAGGTAGCAAAAATTGAGTTCTTGGTTCCACAGCATTCACATAGCAGTAGTCAGTGTCTACCTCAAAGCATATATCATCTTTATATTTCTCCACTAGCTGGGGTGGAATTCGGTACCTGTTGTGCATGTTCTCTTGAAATTTACTGCAATAATCATCCATTATGTCATTGAAATTATCACCTAGCTTCTTGATAAAGTCATTAATCTGATGGGCGATTGGTCGGTGTAGCTCCCAGACTACTTTACTGACTGATGGAAAGAATTTTTCAAAGTAGAAAAACATGCATACAAGAAGTGAACCAAACTTTGGAGTATTTTCCGAGTTGTTCTTCTTCGGCTTCCTTATTGTGTTCATATTCTCAAACAAGTTCTTCAGTAACAATTCACATAAGTCAACTTTCATTCCCTTTTTCACAATTTTATAAGCTAAGTCAACTGCTGCATAGGGTACACTATTTTCCCTTGCTGATTGGAAGAAACAGTAACCAATTACTCTAATGGAAAACTTAAGTTCTGCATTAGTGACATTGTTCAGTTTCAGTCCTCTGTAATCAGATTCTACTCCGGTTAAACTGATCAATTCCTTCTATGATATCATCTTTTGAGCTCGTGCATGATCATAGATAGGGTAACTGGTGATCACATGAATGATTTCCTTGGTGATTTTAAATGGTTGCTCTTCTAGCCACATGAAATCACCGTGAACTCTGCTCAAAACAAACTTGACCCATTGGAGCTTGAACACACGAGGATAGGTTAGGGATTCAGTCAATCCTTTGATTCTGATGTGTTCATACTTGCTGTTTAATACACCATCGATACATAGTTCATCATAGGTGTCTCTTATTTCAATATGATTGAGTTCTCCAACACGACATTTGGTGAAGAATCTCACATCTTCGACTAACAAGACTCGATCCAGGATGAGTGAAAAAGCAGTTTTGTCATCTAGTTCGGAGGCGACTTTAGGAGTCAATGAGTATTTCAGTGAGGGCTTCTCTACATTCTTGACAATAATGGGATCTTGGATCTTGGGTGCCATTTAGGATTTTAGGTAAAAACTAGTAAAGAGTCCTTAGGGTTTCAAAATTTCAAATGACAGACGCTTCACACTCAGCAGATAATAACAATTTGATAAGATTGGTAAGCTAGCTTAACAGTGTGATGAGATTTGATGTAAATACCTTGAAATCTCTTTGAATGAGGTTTGATCACCTTGGAATCGCTCTGCTCTACTCTTTTGAAAACTTGGTAAGTGTAAATGACTGCGAAAATGCTTTTAAGTACACAAAATACCTTATCGGGCTCTGTGTGGGTTAGGTCAAAAACATTAAATGCACTTGGTTCCTTTTTAACCGATTTACTCTCATTTTTGTTTCAACCGAGCAACCAAATTTCCTTCATTTACCGACTTGACAGGCTTCCTGTATTCACCGACTTGACAGGTTTCCTGTAAAGTACTTTTGATAGAACTTCAAACTTACTAATGCATCTTAACTATGTAGATTTTAAAATTTAGTACATAATAAAATTGGAACTGTTATGATTTTAACCTTCAGAGAATGCAGTCCCTTAATACCTTTACTGATTAATTTGGAATAGGTGCACCTAACTCGGTAGGTAAGGTGCTTTCTTCATTTGACACAATTTCCTTCTTTTTCCAATTCATCTGTAATTTGCCTTTTATTTCTTCAGTGTCTTTTCTAGGTTGATCTCTGCAATCTCCAGCTAAATGTCCAACTTTGTGACAATGAAAACATGCTATACCAGGATTTCTTCATGATCTTTGTTTGTTCATTCCAAACCTTATAAAACAGTTAGCACTAATATGTCCATATTTTCCACAACATTCACACCATATCCTTGTATTGTAATCCCATGGTACCGCTGCATATTGTCGGTAAGGATCTGTGTGAGGTCGGTAACCTCTAGTGTTTACTCGGTGTGCAAACCACATGTAGTTCTTTTTCTTAAGCCAACACTTCTCGGTACTATGTACATATTTATTGCAGTTTTTACAAAACCCTTTGTATTTTGCCTTCTGATAATTGTTAACAGACTTTGTCCTACATTGGTTAAATGTATGACCATATTTATTGCAATTGTAACAATAACAATTGGACTTAGTGATATTCGGTTGCTTATCTTTTCTGATTTGGCATATGTTGGTAGTATGACCTTGATTTCCACAGTAGTAGAAAATAGGATTCTTTCTTTTGATGTTATTCCTGTTTCCAGCTTGCTTTGATGATTCTCCTCTCTTGGTAGTATGAATTCCTTTCTCGGTAGAGTCTTTTCCTTTGTAATCGAGTCTTGCATCTTTGTTGGGTCTTCTTGTATTCAGTTGCTCATCCAAAATCTTTGATGCTTCATAACTCTTCTTCAGTGTTTCTTTGGATTTCTTCTCTATTTCAAGTTCATCGGTCAACCTTGATACTTCAAGTTTCAATGCTTGATTTTCATCATTCTTCAGAATTGCTTCATGATGTGCATAACCTAGTTGATCTGTCATATTTTGTTGAATCCCAGTCAACCTTATGATTTCATCATTTTTATTAGATACTAAGACTTCAAGTTGTTGTTTCTCTCTTTCTAGATCTCTTGCTTTATCCTTAGCTGTACTTAATGCATCTAGATTTTTAGTCATTTGTGTGCTAAAATGTTCATGTTCTCTTTTCATCGCTTTTAGTTGATCAACCAGTGCTTTGTTCTTTTCTTTCAATACTCTAATCATTTCTTCAGTCTCTTCAGATATACTGTTCTCAGATGATGTCTCAATTTGTTCCACTAACTCTTGAGAGTCCTCCAAATCATCAGATAATCTTCTTCTTACTTTCAGATATTTTGCATCTGTTTTTGCATGTCTGCAATCACTTGATTAGCATGATCCAGCTCTTCTTGCAGATACACAATCCTCCGAGATTGTTTGTAGCCTTCCATTGATAAGATCTTTCTCTTTAGGTAGTTAAACCCTTTTCCAAGATTCAAGCTCTGATACCAATTGTTAGGCCCAATATGGAAAGCTAATGTACTGAGAGGGGAGGGGTGAATCAGTACTCCAAAAATTTTCTTGAATAATAACTTTACTGTTATGCATAAACAGAATAGTGCAGTAACATAAAATAAAGTTAAAACAAATAGATAAAAATCATACATGATTCACTCCATAACACATATTTTGGTTACGCAAAAACTCTTGGTTAGAGAGAAAAACTGCGGTGGGGATGGCACCCACAACTTCACTATTGCAATAATAAAGAGTGCTCGGTTAGAGCTACATATTAGCTATTTCTGATAGCTTACCTTGTTAGGAGTAACAAGATCTGTTAGATCTACCTTGCTAAAGGATTTTACAACACTTAATCTAAATGCTGCACCTAGTTAGAGGCTTTACAATTTATAGACTTGATTAGAGTCTTTTACCCTGTTAAAGGTTTCTCTTACAACTTCACAATATTACAATAAAATCATTACAAATATTTGTAACTTTACATCTGAAATGTTATAGCAGATTCTATGTGCTCAGAATAGATTACCTTGCTTATAGCATACCTCGGTAACCCATATAGTAACTCGGTAAACCCTTTTGTTTACTCTGTTCTTCGACTGTTCTCTGAAAACCTTCTCGGTGACCTCTGTGTCTTTGTAACATTCTTCTTACACTCTTGTACACACCCTTAACTCATGGTGTATAAATAGATCTCTTAAGACGGTGATCCAATTCATTGCTTCGATCTTACAAACATGATTTATCGAATGAATAACTATACAAAATATTTCATTGGTTAGATCGATCTCAAAATCATACACAATCTTCTAGTGCAATTTCCAATGTGATAACAGTTAGATGTGCCTCGATCTTATAACATGTTTTCATATGCATGTCCAGATGCAATGTATCTGGTAACATGTTTCACTCGGTGTATATAAACTCAGAATGTTATCTTTGTTGCTCGGTAGACATAAAAAGATACTCGGTAGACAGCTCGGTGTATACTGCATTCTGTGATTGCTTTCCTCTGTAACCAACTAGACTGTGCATACCGGCTTCTCTGTGTATATCGACTACATGATTCGGTAGTGTTAACCGACTAGAGTATATAGTATGACTTTGAATATAAAAACTAATGGCAATTTGATAAGTAGTAGCAGTTGCTTCTAGCAATTGTACTCAAGTGGCATGGATGAAGTAAATGCTAAAGGATATTAGAGTTATTTTTGATGAGCCTATTGCTATATGTATATGGTGAAAATGGATAACAATAATAACAATATTGAAAGGCTAAATGAATTCAACCACAAAACCCTAGCCTAACAACAACAAAGATCCACCATAACATATGAAGATTACCTAAGACAATGCAAATCAAATGAAATCACAAAGATTATACCATCACATATCCAATAGGGTTTTGATCTCCATTCTTCCTATCTCCATTGATCTTGCTTGATATATTTGCTCTCAGATTTTATATGCACAAGAGCTCAACAAAGAACAGAATGTGGTTGCAAGTAGGATCGTAGTGTAGTCAAGTCCTTAAGATAATCATTAGGGTTTGATAATGAGGGAAGTATCTCCTTATATAGAAGACACTATATGAAATGGAGGGATAAGATTGAGAGGTATAAAAGGAGGTCGGCTATGATTAGAGGGTAGGTAGAGGAAATAATAAAATAATGAAAGGAGTAGGTAGTGTATGAATTAAGAGATGAATGACATGTGTCATGGGTAGAAAAGGTTAATGAATTAATTAAACAAATAAAGATTTATTTAATTAATAGAAGAAGTGGGATCAATTAAATAAATAAGATATTTATTTAATTTAGAAAAAGGAAAATTTAAATAAATAAATGTATTTATTTAAATGAGAAATAAGGCTAGAAGAGGATAAATGAATTAATTAAATAAATAAAGATTTATTTAATTAATAGAAGAATTAGGCTAAAATAATTCTGTGTCAAATGCGGCCGCGTTTGTGATGTTTAGGCGCGTCTGTGTCAAGAAGGCATGTCTATGTCGCCCAGGCGTGTCTGTGCAGAGCATAGGCACGTCTGTGTCGGTCAGGCGCGTCTGTGTTTTTCAGGCGCGTCTATGTAGTCTTTAAGCGTGTTTATGTCAGGAAAGCGCGTTTGTGTCCAAAAAATGTGAATTTGGGTCTTCTAGGTCAAATCTGTAGTTCTGTGATGAACATACGTTGTCGATTGGATAAGTTGCTGAGAGGATACACTCAAGCAGGTCCTCTAGGGAAGACTAAAAGAGATCAAGGCACTTTGTGATGAACAGTGAGTACCAAGATAGAGTACTTTGTGATAAACAGGGAGTACTAAAATATGAACAACACTTTGTGATGAACAGTGAGTGCAAATGTGAGTAACACTTTGTGATGAACAGGGAGTGCCACACATGTAGTACTTTGTGATGAATAGGGAGTACTACTAGGATAAATAGCAACACTTTGTGATGAACAGTAAGTGTCACGAGGATAGATAGTAACACTTTGTGATGAACAGTGAGTGTCACTAGGATAGATAGTCAGATGCACTTAGATAAAAAGTAGCATTTTGTGATAAACAGGGAATGCCACTATGACTGACATGATTGATTTTCTTGACTACAGGAGTATTTGCTGATACTGGAGTCACGGGAGAGATTCCCATCAACTCAGAGGTTGTGACTTGAGTTGACAACTGAGGACTGAGCTGTGAATGAGGCTATGGGATTGAGACATATTCTGTATGTGCCTGAGTTTTGGGCGAACATGGGATTGCTGACTACACTGGCAGAGAGGTGGCACTCTGAGACTTGCACATTTCATTTGCCGATGGGTGAGATGATAGTCACCCTTGAGGATGTATACAAGATTCTACGGATACCGATCGATGGGGAGCTAATCCCATACGATCGAGATGGAGATAGGGAGGCCCTGAGATGAGTGTTCCAGGACCCAAGACTAGAGATGAGGGCTGGACATGTGGCGTGGGATACTGTGATAGCTACAGGGCTAGCGCTGCCAGTAGTGATAGGAGGAGTGATCAGTGGGTTCCTGTGTTCGGATAGGGCGACACGGGGGTTGGTTGTAGGCTGGGGAGGAGCACTGGAGACACTGGTGACACAACACACCAGATATGCTTGGGGACCGTGTGTGCTGGCACACCTCTACTATGAGCTGCATCAGTTTGTATACCACAGATCAGTGGGATTGGGCTGCGAGGTGACATTGTTGCAGGTGTGGGCTTATGAGCATCTGCCAGTGACGAGGTTGATACACTTCAGAGGCAGAGGTCATGGATGGAGTTTTGTGCACTTATATGACATGATCACGTCATAGCTATGGATTGGCAGGTTAGAACATTGGCTGCGGGTGATAGATGACATTGACATGGTCATCTAGAGACCATACCTGGGATGCGAGCAGTGGGAGGATAATGCGGTTGAGCTTCCCTACACCTTTCAGAGCAGGTATCTAATTGGGCGGATGCCCTATGTGCTAGAGAGGCAGCTAGTGGACAGGGTTGGCAGGCAGTTTGGCAGGATTCAGCGGATGCCATGGGGCTCAGGCATGTATGCATGGACTGTGAGAGATCAGGCATAGTTTGGGCCCCTATTATCATATGATCAGGCGGTTACGTAGCTGGTAGAGATGGTGCCCCTACCCTGGGACATGTGGCGAGAGATTGAGGATGCCGACATGGATGTCGAGTACACAGCATACTGGGCAGAGCATCCATTCCCACGCCTGATGGATCCGGGAGAGCCATTAGATGGAGATGGTGGTGGTGAAGGGGGCAGAGGCCGACAGAGGAGGAGGGGAGCAGTTGGAGAGAGTAGGGTTGCACCACAGAGGGACGATGGAGAGGAGAGGTAGGCTCGGGTAGTGAGGGGTCGCGGTGGATTACCGCTACAGGTGCCAGCAGCACAGGGTCCCAGATAGGTACAGGTACAGGGACAGGGACAGAGATAGGTACAGGTACCAGTACAGGCACCAGTGTAGGTACAGGCATAGGCACAGGGGTAGGCACCAGTACAGGGGAAGCCACAGGCAGAGCCGGAGGGGGCGGATGCAGAGGAGGATGAGCTGATAGAGCTGAGGGAGATTTGCCAGGGACAGGCAGATGAGATCTAGGAGTTGGAGAGGGAGAGGGATAGGCTCAAGAGGAGGCTTAGAGATACTGAGCGGGAGCGGGATCAGGCTATTCAGCATTATACAGAGGCTGAGACAGCACTGAGGGCTGGGAGACAGGCAGCAGAGGACACAAGGGCCGGATATGCCTATGTCCTGCAGGCAGGGGAGGAGATTGCCTATTGGCGGGATCTCTATTATGGTGCAGTGCCAGTAGATTAGTGGGCGAGAAGATTCCATAGACCATTGCGTACAGCGATAGCTACGGGAGGGAGCCGGAGGAGACAGGCATCGAGTGGTGGGGTTATGGGTCCTCCACCACCACCAGATAGAGGGGACAGGAGGGATGATCCTGGGGCAGGTCCTTTAGGGGCTCAGATTCCATCAAGGCCAGGTGGCTCCGAGGGAGGGAGTTCATCATAGCTATAGAGGGCTCCCTATGTATCAGTATTGTAACATTTTTGTATGATGATGTAGACACCTGCGGGTGCTTTGTAGCCATATGATTGTTTTGACATCATTGTATTTTGACATTTATGATATATATATGAGATGATTCATCTTTGCGGCAGCTATATGCATGTATACCTATATGATGAGATGTTCTTATGTGATGTTTGTTTTATGTTTATGGATGTAAATATGTATATGATGCAATGCAATATATTTATTCTTTTATGTTTTTATATGTGTATGCAAATGTAAATGTGAATGTATGTAATGCAGAGGAATATGATAATGCAAATGTAAATTGTGCTAACAAGTGTTGTGTGCAGGATGTGATGTAGTTGTGATATCTATATGTATGTATGAAATGCTAACATATGATAATGCAGGTGCAACTACATGAAATGAAAATGTTTTTGGTGCGTCATTATACTCAGTCATGTGATAACAGGCTACGCGGACTCGAGAAGGACGATGAAAGTCAATCAAGAAAGGGGGATGGAAGACAAAAGATATGAAAGTGAAAGAGCTTCTTGTGCGTTTATCATCATTGAGCTTTATTATGGCAAGTAGGTTATGACAATCGAGGCATATGTTCGACCCAGAAAGTCATTGTACCTGTTTGCATGGAAATAAGGCAGTCACAAACAAGGAATGCTCCAGTTCATACTAGACTCATAGTGTCCTCATATCCTTGGACAAGTCATAGCATTACTAGGAGACAATCCATAGATAGCAAATACAAATAGGTGACGATACCCCATCCTCGCCTTTCTAGTCAAAGACATCCTGGAGATAGAATCTCTAGTCAAAGACATCTCAGAAAAACTAAAAGACATGTCACCAAAAAAGATGAAATCAAAAGAAAACCAAGACTCGACACCAACATCCAATGTAGTCCTCAAGTTTAGTGTCTCTTGTCACTTGTATAAGTCTTATTTGATTGCGGTCACAATGTTTACTTTCACAAAAATGATAGATAGCATGGAACCATATGTTGTCTGAGTCTGTTGAAAGATTTGATTTGTTGAAGCCCATTGTTACTGCTGTCTCATCTGAAATTGACTGAATCCATGAAACTGATACTTTATTGCGGAGAAGATGAAACTTTATTGCGGATCTATGATGCAAATGTTGCTTTATTGCGGATTGTGTGCGGATAGACTTAAGGAAGCTAGAAGAAACTGCACTCCTTGAAACATGTGATGTTCTCAGTTCCACACCCATCACTAGACGTAGGATTTGCCTTAGCCACAGATAGGATCTGATTTATTATGGATGGAATGGGAGGTGAAAAGGGAGGTTTATTATGAATGGATTGATTGTGAGTATGTGCAAAGTGAAAGGATGAAAGTGAATCCTGAAGGAAGGAGGAGCAATGTCTCTACACATGGCGCTGGTGACCCAGTTTTCACCATGGTACTTGCCCAGGGCACCACCGAAGTGGTTTTCATCATTGGACAAAATTATTTCTCTTTACTTTTTTCGATTTTTCAACGTTTTTTTGTGTCACAAGGTGCTTGTTTGCCAGGTTTTCACCAAGTAACGATTTTTTTGTTTTATAATTTTTTTTTGTATTTTTGAATATTTTTTGCTTTTTTTGTATTTTTGAATTAGGATATTCCAAAGAGCTATGTGTAGAACCTGCAAAGGTGCATGCTATTGATAGGATCCTCCAAAGGTTCACCCTATGTAGTTGAGAGCTGATATGCACCAGATCCATATGCTGCTGTAAGGATGTAAGGACCAAGCCAATTTGGTTCGAACTTACCCTTCTTCTCTCTGTCTTGCTGATTTTTGGGATTTTCTCTGAGAACCAAATCACCTACCTCAAATGTGCGAGGCTTGACCTTATGATTGTAGCTGCGACTTATTCATTGTTGGTAAGCCTTGAGATGATTAAAAACAGTTTGTCTTCGTTCATCCAGTAGTTCCAGCTCTTGTAAGTAAGAGACCCTATAGTCTTCATCACTGATGATGTTTTGCAAAGAGACCCATAAAGAGGGTAGCTCAACCTCAATAGGCAAGATGGCTTCAGCGCCGTAGACAAGTGAATAGGGTGTAGCTCCTGTAGGTGTGCGGACACTTGTGCGGTAGGCCCAAAGTGCAGGATTAAGTTGGATATGCCAATTGCAGCCAGCATCGTCGACTGTCTTCTTTAGGATTTTAAGGATTGTTTTATTAGATGCCTCAGCTTGGCCATTACCTTGGGGGTAATATGGTGTGGAGAAATGATGGGAAATATGGAAGCGGTCACAGAGGTCACGAACATCCTGATTTTTGAAGGGACGCCCGTTATCAGTGATAATGGAAACAGGAATACCATATCGGCAAATGATATTGTTGAGGATGAATATAGCAATCTGTTTTCCTGTGACTTGTGTGAGAGGCACGACTTCAATCCATTTTGTGAAATATTCTGTGACAGTGATAATGAATTTATGACCATTGGAAGAAGGAGGGTGAATCTTGCCTATGAGATCGAGTCCCCACTGACAAAAGGGCCAAGGAGACACCAGTGGTTGAAGTTCTTGTGCTGGTGCATGTATGAGGTCTCCATGAATTTGGCATTGCTTACATTTCTTGACAAACTGATATGAGTCTTTTTCCATATTGGGCCAGTAATATCTAGTCTTGATGAGTTTCTTGGCCAAGGTAAGACCACTAGCATGTGGACCACATATCCCTTCATGCACTTCACGTAACGCAATCTGAGCCTCATCGCTTTCTAAACATCTAAGAAGAGTGCCATCTAGACCTCACCGGTATAGGATATTAGCTAAAATGACATATTGAGAGGATTGGCGAGTAAAAGTGCGACGTTGGTTATTTGATAGATCAGGAGGTAGGATATTGTCATGAAGGTATGTGAAAATGGAACCATATAACTAGGACTCGGGACTGACAACACATATCGTCTCAGTATGCAAGATCTCATATGAAGGAACCAAAAGGTTATCCACCAAGAACTCATAGCGGGTCTCGTTTGGAGGTAGATCAATCAGTGAAGCAATTGTAGCCATGGCATCTACGACGCGATTCTGCTCTCTTGGTATCTGCTCAAAGTCTATCTTTGTGAAGTGTTGTTTCAGGTCATCCACCATTTGTTTATAAGGCATTAATTTTTCATCTTTTGTTTGGTAATCATCAGTTGCTTGACGGATGACAAGTTGAGAGTCCCCAAAAACATGAAGTTCCTGGTTCTTCCATAGAACTGCAATTCGTAATCCTGTTGTTAATGCCTCATATTTCGCTATATTGTTAGTACAAGGAAATTGTAAGCAGTATGATTTTGGTATAGAATCCCCTTGAGGAGTTATAAAGAGGATGCCAACTCCTGTCTCGTGTTGTGTGTATGAGCCATCGAAGTACAGTTGCCATGGCTTTGCATGTGACATTGTCAAAATAGATTCATCCAGAAATTCTAAACTTAGAGGAACATCATCTATCATGGGAGCATCTGCTAATTGATCTATGATGGCTTGTCCTTTTATTGCTTTTCTGTCCACATACTCGATGTCGAATTCACTCAGGATCATTACCCATTTGGCTAGTCGCCCAGTAAGTGTTGCTTTATTGAGAAGGTATTTCAATGGATCGATTCTTGCAACTAACTTAGTCTTATGAGTGAGCATGTAATGTCGTAAATTCTGCGAAGCAAAGACCACGAAGAGACATGCACACTCAATTGGTGTGTAGTTTAGCTCATATCCTACCAATGTGCGACTGATATAGTATACTGCTTTTTCTTTGCCCTTAGTAATTTGTTGTGCTAAGAGTGCCCCTAGTGCTGTTGAAGTAGCTAAGATGTATAGTAACAGAGGTTGATCTAGAACTGGTGGCATCAAAACTGGCAGATTTAGAAGATAATCTTTGAGCGTCTGGAAAGCCTGTTGACAGTTATCATCCCATTTGAATTTGATGTTTTTATGTAGCAAGTGCTGAAAAGGATTACACTTATCTGCAAGTTGTGCTATGAATCTTCAGATGGACTGGAGTCTGCCTTGTAAGGACCGAAGTTGACTGATATTTGTTGGTGGTTGCATCTCCAAGATGGCCTTGACTTTTGCTAGATCAGCTTCGATTCCTCTTTTGGATACAATGAACCCTAGGAGCTTCCCGGAGGTTACTCCAAAGACACATTTCTTGGGGTTTAATCTTACTTTGTATTTTTCCAACTGATCAAAGATGACTGAAAGTATGTCCAAATGTGTATTTCTGTCTATTGATTTGCCCAAAAGGGACATTGACATAATCTTCCACAGTTACGTGCATGAGATCATGAAAGATAGTAGTCATGGCTCTTTGATATGTAGCACCTGCATTCTTTAGCCCGAAGGGCATAACATTCCAGCAGAAAGTTCCCCACGGACAAGTGAATGATGTTTTGTGTTGATCCTCGGGCGCAATCCTTATTTGATTATAACTAGAGAATCCATCCATTAATGATAACATTTCATGACCTGCTATGAGATCAACAATCAAGTCAATATTTGGTAATGGGAAGTCATCCTTTGGACAAGCTTTGTTGATGTCTCTGAAATCTGTACAAATTCTGATGCTGCGATCTGGTTTACTGATAGGCACTAAGTTGGAGATCCATTCAGGATAATCAATTGGGTGTATGAATCCGACATCCAATAATTTCTCAAGTTTGGCTTTGACCAGTAATGCCACTTGTGGATGCATTTTTCTTAATTTCTGTTTCACTGGCTTTGCCCCTGGTTTGACTGTCAAATGATGGATTACCAAATCCGGATCTAATCCAGGCATATCAGCATATGACCATGCAAAGTTGATTTGTCATTCTTTGAAGAAACTTATGAGTTTTGACCTTTCGGACTCTGTCAACGATTGAGCCAAGAATATGTTGTGTGGAACCTCTTCTGTACCAATGTTTGTTTTGATAGTCTCCTCTACCAACATGGATGATTTTTCCTCATATGATGCTGGAAGAATGTCGAGCCTTCCATCTTTGGGTGCCTCAGAGAGGTTTTCGCCCTCAGATACATCCTTTCTTTTTACTTTTTTGGGGTCAGACAACGCCATAGTGTGGTTTCCACTAGAAGACCCTTGATTTGTTCTTATTTTCACATTTTTGCAACTGGAAGGTCCGACACCCTCACCAAAATATGCCACGCTATTGAGTTCTATACTATATCCCGCTTTATGGTCCCTAGGGGGAAGATCATCTCATATGCCCAGATAGTCAATAAAAGCTTCATCATTTTGGAATGTGTCAAACTGTGCAGGTCCTTCATGATCCCAATCAATGAGTTGGTGGTGAACAAGGGGAAGGCCATTAATGTCTTCGAAGTTAGCGGGGCTAAGAGTGAAGATGCAGTTATATTCGGGTATGTCAAGGTAATTATCGAGGTCATCGATGGTACTCTCCTCATTAGTCTCGACCGCGAACGAATCCAAATTATCATCACTAGTAGTGCCTTCTGGGACAGGTGTTCTCATCCTATGTGATTTCAACCTAGAACCTTGGGACAAGGACTGTGTGGAATCCTCATGGGTTGTTTCTTGACCAACTCTGAACTTGTTATTGAATTCCTCTTCTTCTGTGGGTTCATCTGGCTCTCTGAATGTCTCGGTGAGCTCGTAGTCACTAGAAGATTTATCTGAAACCCATTCCCATTCATTGGAGTCTGTGGAATAGCGATCTTCTTGTTGAATTTTGGTAGCTTTGATTTGTAAGGCTTCTTCTGTCCTTTGGGTGTGGATCTTGGAAATTAAGAAACCAAGTCCTTCCAAGCGTTCCTTTTTAAATGTCAATTCAGGTTGTAAAGGTTCAATGATGCCTTCCTTTCGTAACCCAAGAGGGCTTTTTCCATCATACCCAAATTTTTGTAGAATTTTGAAGCCTTTGCCATATTTCTCACATGGTAGACTAATGTGATCTTGTGTGTCATCTTCAATGTCTTTGTAAAGCATTTTGTATAAATCTTCCTCTTCTAGTTCACCCCATCTTTGAAAGGTAGTAGGGTCCCATTTGAGTATCATGATGAATACTTGCTTGTTAGGATGTGGTCTTCCATATTCTTTTGGGGAACTCATGACTTGTCGTAAGTACATGGTTTGATTTAAAGTGTATTCCCCCATGCCCTTGTCTTGAAACTTGCCTTTAAGCTCACCTTGTTTTGATGTCGAAGGTTTTAATGACTCAGGATCAATGTATGCCGAGGAAGGAACAACTTCACAATTACTGGGAATGATGGTCTCAGTCTTTGATCTCAGGTTATTGCAGTATATGAATGGATTAGGATCGCTGTTAACTGTTACTTCCACTCCATTATGAGGAAACTTAATGCATTGGTGATATGTGGATGGGACTGCCCTCATTTCAAGAATCCAAGGACGTCCTAGTAATATGTTATAAGTGAGATCTAGATCCAAGACTTGACAAACCACATCCTTTGTAACTAGCCCAACTCTGAGAGGTAAGGTGACTGTGCCCTTGGATGAACGCTCTTCATCATCATATGCCTTAATGGTGATTTGATTTGTAGAATTCATAGCTTTATTAGAATATCCCAATTGTTTAATAGTGCTCAATGTACAAATGTTTAGACCTGCTCCTCCATCTATCAGGACTATTTTTATTCGATGTTTGTGTATGAAGGCTTCAACGTGTAGCGGTGCATTATGTGGCTGACTTACGAAGGCATCATCAGCTTCTGTGATGTAAGGGAATGTGGAATGGAAAGGTATCCCACCATGGCTTGAAATTGGTCCACATTCAGATCAGTAGGAATGGCAGTTTCTCTCAAGATCTTGTCAAGAATGGCTTTATGAGTGGGGGACATGCGTAATAGCTCAAGGATGGAGATGAGCGCGGGTGTCTTCCCTAAGTGTTCTACAAGGTCATACTCAGGTTTGGTTGATGAGGAAGTGGTGTTTTTAGTTGGAGCACCTTGCAAAGTGATTTTACCTTGGCGGTTTGTAACATGACATTCAGAGGTAGGTTCGAAAGAAGATCCAACACCTTTTAGGACATTCCTGGGTCTCCAGGTAGAATTCTCAGACATTTTGTCCTTGATGATAATGGTAGAAACATAGTTGTCCATTGAGATGTGATTGATAGTTGAATCATAGTTATAGGTTGCTCTGGTATAGCTGGTTTGGTCATCTATGGCTTTAGCTTTTCCCTTGTCATGCTTTGGGAATGGTTCCTTAAACATCTCATGTTCTTGATTAGATGAGTGTCCTTCAATTTCAATATCACCTCTATCAATGAGATCTTGTATGATGTTCTTCAGTCGATGACAATTTCCTATCTTATGACCCTTGCTCTTATGAAATTCACAATATTCATCATCATTCCACCAATTTGGTTTAACCTTTGGTTCATATGGAGGAAAATCTGGAACTGTGATTACTTTGTTTGCCACTAGCTTTTTGAAAACTGACTCAAGTGGTTCTCCCAATGGAGTGTACTTCCTTCATGATCTGGAAGTTGTTTGAGTATTCACTTGATTGTTTGTAGAACTTGATCCCGAAAAGATAAATTTGGGTCGCACTGTGTTGGCATCAACAACACCATCATTGACTGTGTTCTTGTTTTTATTCCAAAATCTTGTCTTGTCTTTTCCTTTAAAGTCCTCTTTATTTTCTTTGAATATCTTAATGACTCCTTGTTCAATTAGGACCTTTTCTGTCGCTAAGCCTTTTTCAATGACGTCCTTGAAGGTGGACAAACAAGCTTTTCTTAAGTCATAACCAATGTCTTTGTTAACATTTTGTGTGAACATCTCTACCATTTGTTTTTGTGGAATTTCACAAGAGCATCTGCTGGCTAGATTTCTCCATCTTTGTAAAAATGATGCAAAAGACTCTCCCTCTTTTTGCTTGGTGTTGCACAAAGTAGTGACTGATACGTCTGTCTCTATGTTGTAGGAGAAATGTTGGATAAATGCCTTTGCTAAGTCACCCCATGACTTAATACCAGGTGGAAGTTGGGAGAACCATTCCATAGCTTGATCACCTAGGCTTTGTGGGAATAATCTCATCAAATATGTCTCTTCTGCTGCTACCTCAATGCACGCTGTGAAAAACTGTCTTATGTGTGCCTTAGGATCCCCTTTTCCTCTATACTTATCAAATTTAGGCGTCACAAAGTGTGTAGGAAATGGAGGCATTGGAATGCTCTTGTCAAATGGATAAGGACATATGTCTCTCATTGTGTATGTTGGCTTCGATGTATTTATGTCCTCCATTTTCTTTTGTAAGTCCCTAATTTGTTGCTCCAAATTGTTCTTCAGTGGAGATCGGATTCTTGGACCATACCCCATGCTTGAGGCACCAATTTGAGGAGGAGCATGTTGCATATATGGATGATATTGATCATACACATGTTCATATGGAGGAGGTCTATAGTGATGCTGCGTATATGGACCACTTGGTATAGATTCATGTTGAGGAACACCATATCTATTTTGTGCATGTATACCATACTCTACAGGCATGTCATGTTCTAATGTGTTGCCCCCGAATTTGACACGGGGTTTCCTTGTGTCCAAATTTTGAGCATGCCTTTGAATATCGAATTGCTTTGGTGGTTGATCCTTAGCATTGGTATGTGATTGAGCATATTTGTCTGCATAAGACTTCCATAATGGTCTGCGAAGGTGAGTATCATATGCTTGACCATGTGTGTATGGGACCTCTGGTTTTTGAAACAAAAATGATGGTGATTCAGGTACCATATGTGGTCCTCTATTGCCTCCACTATTAGGTCTCCTTTGATCCATGTTAGAGTGAGGTTGTTGCAAAGGTCTATGTTCCATTATTTGAGACATGTCAAAATCATGAGGTATCTTGGCTCCACTTTGTGCCATCATTTGTAAGAAGTATTGTCTATCCCCTTCTCATTATTTCCTCAACCAATCGATTGAAATGGGGATTCATAATGGATTCTTCCACATTTGCTGAATGTACGGAAAAGTTGTCCATATTGTCTTTGTGTGTAGCATTGTTGTTTGTAGTGTCCATGTTCTCAACATTTGGAATGTTTCTATAGGCATCCATGTCAGGTAAAGTAGTATGATCAGAATTGAAAAAGATATCATTCTCATACTCATAAGAACTCATGTTTGCGGACTCTTGAGCCTCTTTAGTTTCTCTCCTAGTTTTTTGAAGATGGGTTTCAACCATGAACTAGGTATTGACCAAGATGTGTGAGACTAGATGAAAAATGGAAAAAGTATGGAAGACCAAGAGTTGGATGGAATGTAAATGAATCTGAGGTTTACTTGCAATGTCCAAAGTGTAAGACCAAGTATGTATGTAGTAGAGTAGGTGTGGCTTCCAAAGAGAGGATAGTTTCTCTTGATGAGGTAAGTTGACCTTGACTCTAAGTAAGACCAAATGAGACCCAAAGGTAAGAAACCTTGATGAGGGACCACTTAGCAAAGTGTTGTTGTATGTAATGTGTTGACAAAGTATGATGAGGACAAGCAAGTGACCTTTTTGACTCAAGTTTAGACAATTGTGAATGTAAAGTGAGATGTGAAGCAATGATGGACTTTGTGAAACCCAAGGACAGGTTGACTACTAAATGAAACCCTGGAGAAATGACCTAGGAAGCTCAAGAATTCCGAAACTGACTGTGGTTGTTTGCTAGACTGTAAAAGTTTTATTTTCAATTCTGAACACAGATGTGCCTATATACTTCACAGACATGGTTTCCTGACACAGACGTGGCTCTGTTCAACATAGACGCGTCTCTAAGATTTTTTTGCAAAGTGAAATGCTGATTCTGTAAACACAAATGCATTTTTGCCCTTCATAGACGCAGTTATACAACACAGACACTGTTATGTCCAACACAGACGCGTTTATGCAAAATTTGTGCAATTTTTTTCCAATCTGTGAAGTTGTTTTGTTGTGACCAAATCTGACTGTTTGACTGTTTTTCATGACAAGAGGACACAATTTTGATGAAGACCCAATGTTTGCAAGTGTCTAGACTCAAAATGACTTCAAGAAAAAGTGTGTTGTTTGATGTAAAAAAAAATGTTTTGCATACACTTGAAGACACAAAAGACACAATGTTTTGCTATTTGGTCTTGAATGTTTTGAATGTTTTAAAATAAGTCAAGCACAATTCTTATGGTTGGCCAAGACAATAGTTGTTGATCCCCACATGGGGTTTTACCCCCGAGGCTACGCTATTCAGAGCAGATACTTAGATGCTTGACCTCACTGGCTCTACCCTTGACACTCACTTCTCGGGTCAGCCAAGCATCAGTCCCCACGAAAACTCCCCGCGGCGAACTTTGCATCTCTACTAAGAACCGTATGTGTGTGGGCTGCTACCAGAGGTCTGACCTCTTGCCCCAACAACTAGAAGTATTTGGGCTTCTAAAACAAAAAGGTGCTAGTAAGGGCATCTGCTTGTCTGGCCATACATGCGGCACTTTCAGCTCTATAAATACAGAAGGCTCCCAGCTGGTAGGGGTTACGCCCTACAACTGATCAAATAAATTTGATCAAATGGGTTTATGGGGAGACATAGTGTCGGTATGAAGTAATCAACACACGTTATCCATAGTTTTCACCATGAATACAGTTGTTTATAGTGGTTCGGAAGAGGTGGGTTTTCCTCGCTACCACTTGGGTCGTTCTCTTCTCACTAGTAGTCCTAATGACCACACGGGAAGACAGGCCCTCTAAAGATTAAACAAAAAGAGCCTATTGCTCAAGACACAAAAGACAATGATTCAATTTTAGTGCACCAATTGAAGTGTTTGCTAGTCTATGAAAACAAGGCACACAATAAAAATCCCAAAACCCTTGCCAAGGACCTGCAACCAAGAGTTGTTAGTAGTTTGGATTGTTTCAAATAATCACCCCTTCCTGCAAGCACACAAGTTAGGTAGATTTTAAACCCAAAAGACTTTGTGAAAATAGGGGCCTTCAACCAAACGATTTTGCTTTCAAGACAAGCTGCACCAATTTCGTTAGCTAGATTTGAAAATGTTAGCTCAAAATAAACCAGATCTGAAACCCTAAATGCAAAATCCGAAACTGAATCAATAAACCCAAAATTTGAAACTGGTGAACATAGACGCGATTACCCTCAACACAGACGTGACTTCGTGACACAGACGCGGTTTTGTGAGGCACATACATGGCTAAAGAACACAGACGCGACTTCTGGACACAGACGCGGCTAAAAACACCGCAGACGCGACCTAATAACACAAATGCGCTTTCCCGAAACCTGCAAAATAAAATACTTCCAGTAACATAGACACGATTATAGATGTCGCAGACGCGCCAGAAAAACAAAAACACGATCCGAAAGGGCGCAAACGCGTGAATATCAAAATGCTGTTGAAAATGTCAAATCTGCAACTTCAAAATACAAAATCTGCAACAAGGATGTTGAATGCGAAAGGGACAAGAGTCCCACCGGGTGTGCCAAAATGTATATAGTGAAAATGGATAACAATAATAACAATATTGAAAGGCTAAATGAATTCAACCACAAAACCCTAGCCTAACAACAATGAGGATCCACCATAACATATGAAGATTACCTAAGACAATGCAAATCAAATGAAATCACAAAGATTATACCATCACATGTCCAATAGGGTTTTGATCTCCATTCTTCCTATGTCCATTGATCTTGCTTGATATATTTGCTCTCAGATTCTATATGCACAAGAGCTCAACAAAGAACGGAATGTGGTTGCAAGTAGGATCGTAGTGTAGTCAAGTCTTTAAGATGATTCATTAGGGTTTGATAATGAGGGAAGTATCTCCTTATATAGAAGACACTATATGAAATGGAGGGATAAGATTGAGAGGTATAAAAGGAGGTCAACTATTATTAGAGGGTAGGTAGAGGAAATAATAAAATAATGAAAGGGGTAGGTAGTGTATGAATTAAGAGATGAATGACATGTGTCATGGGTAGAAAAGGTTAATGAATTAATTAAATAAATAAAGATTTATTTAATTAATATAAGAAGTGGGATCAATTAAATAAATAAGATATTTATTTAATTTAGAAAAAGGAAAATTTAAATAAATAAATGTATTTATTTAAATGAGAAATAAGGCTAGAAGAGGATAAATGAATTAATTAAATAAATAAAGATTTATTTAATTAATAGAAGAATTAGGCTAAAATAATTAAATAAATAAAATATTTATTTAATTAGACATGACAATTTTAGGTGTCTACACTATATACTGTGATAATTCAAGTGCTATCAACATTTCTTAGAATCCGGTGTTGCATTAAAAGACCAAGCATATATCAATCAAGTTTCATTTCTTGAGAGAGAAGGTGAATGTGAAGGAAGTCAAATTAGAGTATGTATCTACAAATGAAAAAAATGCATAATATTCATGAAGCCTTTGCCTAAGGATACTGTTGAGTATCTCAGAGAGAAGCTAGGGGTGATTTCCCCTCTCGGTGAGAACTAAGATGCATGGATTTGCATTAGTCTGTTGAACTTATCAGAGATATCTTGTGATCTAGATTGATGAGTGAGGCTACTACTTAGGGGGAGTAGTTAGTGTTGTGGTTCAAATGTTTAGATTTGTGAGTGAGGCTAAAGAGTGAGAGAATCATGATTTTCATATGTGCCTTTTTAATTGATGTCAAAGGGGGAGAGAATCATGTGAAAAACTGTGTAGTGATCTCAGGGGGAGATGATATAAGTATTGTGAGGGAGATTGTTGAGAGTTATTGATTTAATTGTCATTAATTTCTTTTCACATTCATATGTTGCCATCAATGCCAAAGGGGGAGATTGATGGATATTGTTGAGAAGTTTGTTGGAATAATGTGTTGTTATTGATGTCAACATATTCTTGTGTTTCAGTAATGTAGTGAGATTAAATGAGTTGGTTTGGCCAGTATGTTACACTTGAGTTGTTGCCGATTAAAGGGTTTTGAGATAAGTATCTCTAGTTGATCGAGGTATAGTTTCAGTGGTTTGCATGGTGATTTAATCAAATTATTCTATTCAGTATTGAGGTTGGTTTTCAATGTTGATTGGTGTTCTGGATTGTGCTTCGTATTACAATATGTTGGTTTGTGGATTTGATAGAGTATTTGAGACGTTCATATGTGTCCTCAATTCAGATGGTTCATGATTTAGAGGTCCTCAAGTGAATCTTTTAGTTTGACAGTCAGTATAGTTGATGTTCTTGAGGTTTGATATACTGATGATCGAGATTGTAGTAAGTGTTGATGTTGTGGTTATTGCTGTTGTAATTCATGGTGCTTGTGGATGTTTCTAGATTGTGTCCTATCTGTGTTGATGGTCCACATTGATTGTTGTGCACATTGTTGATGATTTCTCTGGTATATTCGTGTTATGTAGTCTTAGCCAACCAAATGATTGTATAATGTTGCGGATGTTTAAGGCATAATTGTTGGAAGTGCTCCATGTTTGAGGTGTTGAATTAGGTCCATACTATGTATTAGCTAAAATTGTTTTGGTCTACATGTTATATTGTAGCATGTGTGGTTGTATTCTTGATGAGTGTTGAGCCTCATGGTATGATGAAAGAATAAGTATCTGGTAGAATACTAAGAGGCGGGGGGGTGAATTAGTATATTGAAAAACTGATACAAGGTTCCCAAACTCAAACTCAGTCAAAGAAAGTAAACATATCTTAGTCAAGATCAATATTCATAAGAATACTTGACATCAGCCGATTTAACTGTTATGATAACTTTAACAGTAAACAACTTCAATCTTGTAAAAATAAACAATGCTTAATCATAACTCAACATATTGATCTCTCAATGCTTCTGCATAACATGCCTTATCAGAAATTGACCATATAAATAAATAAAATCACAACCACACAAGCATTCACCACTTGACATAAATGTTTATAGATGGAAAAACCAAATAGGTAAAAACCACAGTGAGATGAGACTCACAAGGATAGCTATTTGAACTCTTCTGAAGTTCACCCTGTTAGGAGCCAAGCCTGTTAAAGCTTTACAATAAATCCTGTTAAGAACTAATTCTGGTTAGGAATCACCCGGTTAAGGGATTTACAAATATACCTTGATGAAAAGCACAATACCTTGTTAGGAGTAACCTCACTGGAGGATTTAAGAATCCAAGCTAATGGACAACCTTGTTAGAGGATTTAATGAGTAACCAAGCTTGGTAGAGCTTACCCGGTTAAGGGATTTTACTTCTATTATAATTGTTAGAAAACAACAAGTTTTCTTAATCTGTCTGAGTAGCACTACATTTCTTGATCAAATCCTTAAATGCTTCAATCCACCTTCAATCAAAGTGCAGATACATCCACCGGTTAGGCAACTACACACTCAATAGGTTTTCTACCTATCTTGCCAACAACCTTTACAACAAATTCATCGACCTTAAATAGAAATCAATTAGGTCAGTAACACAACAAAAACCTAATTCTCATCATCGAGATTACAAACAAGTCAGTATAATCTTGACCGTTGGAAATCATGACAATCTCTTCACATTCTTCAATAAAATTCCAACCGCTCCATGATCATTGCTTCATATGACTTTGTAACTCATCGCACGTTGTGTCTTAGATGCAATCCACTTTGCTCCTTCCCTAGACAAGAAAAAATGCACCAAAACAATCTGAACATATCCTCATTCAATGATCACACGTGTCTCCATCATTACCACTTATCAGATAATAAACCATCAAACTTGATTGGTTAGGGTTTAACAAATGATAGGGTTTACCAGTCACATTACATAGAAAGGTTTAACCCTTTACACCTTTACACTGGTTCAACTCACAAAATTTACATACTACATACTTGTTTACAACATCTTCCACAAATCTCTTCTTACCGGTTACTAGCCAATATAAAAAACAACAATATCAACAATAACATGAATACCATTACTGGTTTAATTGACATCAATGACAACATATCATTAATGCAATCTCTATGCAAAATACCAACAAACTCAAAATGCCAACAATCTCCCCCTTTGGCATTGATGGCAATACAAATATCAACGCCTCTAATTGCTGCTGAGATTGGTGAATAAGAATCCTGGTTTACATTACCAAGTATTCACCTTTCTCTTTTTGTCTTCAACCTTCCAATGGTTCACCTAATCAGACACATAATTATTCTCCTCAATCACATAATTCTTCTCCCCCTTTGACAACAATGCCAAAGTGAAAGTAAAACATGTAATTCTTCTCTCAATGTGATGTTGATGCTCCCAGTGTGGAATACATCCACTTATCATCAATCCATGTAAAATTCTGCAAGTAATTCAAGGATTGATACAATCAACATCACGCTCAACTAGCTTCATGAAGAGGGATAACCCCCAATTGACTTCTAAGATACTCAAAAGTTGTCTTAGGCAGAGGTTTGGTAAAGATATATGCAAGCTACTCCTTGGTTGAGACATGCTCCAAAGATAACATCTTTACTTTGAACTTTTTCCCTCAAGAAGTGATATTTCAATTCAATGTTCTTAGTCCTTGCATGCAAAAAAAGATTTTTAGAAATGTTTATTGCACTTGTATTATCACACAAAATCTTTATTGGTTCTGAGATTTCCATCTTCAAACCTTCCAAAATGTGCCTCATCCACATAGCTTGTGTGCAATTCATATAAGCTTCTACATGCTTAGCTTCAGCAGTAGATTGTGAAGTGCAACTCTTCTTTTTGCTACTCCAAGAGACTAGCCTTCCTCCTAGAAAGAATGCTCCACCGGTAGTACTTTTCCGGTCATCAATATTTCTTGCCCAATCAACATCTGTGTATGCTTTCAGATCAAAATTTACACCATATGGATACCATAACCCATAATCAATAGTACCTTTCAGATATCTACAAATTCTCTTGGTTGCCATCAGATGTGCCTCCTTTAGATTCTTCTGAAATCTAGCAACAATACCAACTGCATGGGCAATATTCGGTCGACTGTGAACAACATAGTGAAATTGCCAATCATTGACCTGTATTCCTTTTCATCTACAGACTTAGATGCATCTTCCTTGGACAATTTACAACCTGTAACCATTGGGGTTCCAACTGGTTTAGAGTCACTCATACCGAAAGTCCTCAGAACCTCTTTCACATACTTGGATTGAGTAATGAAAATACGATTCTTCATCTGTTGTATCTGTAAGCCTATGCAATTTTTTATTTCCCCTACTAATGACATCTCAAATTCATTCTTCATTTCATCTGCAAAACAATTACTCATGTCAACATTACCTCCAAATATAATGTCATCTACAAATATTTCATTGACCATTATTTCATCTCCTTCAGACTTGAGATAAATATTGTTGTCATCACTGGTTCTAGTAAATCCTATCTTCATCAGATGAGTATGGAGCCATTCATACCATACTCTAGGTGTCTACTTTAATCCATACAAGGCTTTATGCAATTTGCATACCATGTCTTCCTTTTTTGTCAATGCATAACCATTAGGCTGCTTTATATAACCTCTTCTTCCAGTATTCCATTTAAGAATGCAGACTTAACATCCATCTGCTATACCTTGAACTTCTTATGAGCTGCAAATGCAAGCAATGTTATGACACCTTCCAGTCTTGCTATTGGTGCAAAAGTTTCTCCATAGTCTTCTCCTCTTATTGTGCATAACCTTTGCACACTAATATTTCCTTATTGCGAATTACAACACTATCTTCATTTAATTTGTTTCTAGACACCCATTTAGTACCTATAACATTCTTGTTTACCGGTCGGGGTACCAGGGTCCAAGTGTTGTTCTTTTCAATTTGATCGAAGTCCTCCATAGATTTCACCCAATGATCATCACCAAATGCCTCCTTAGAACTTCTAGGTTCAAAGGTGGAGATCATGCAAGAGTTCTCTCTTATTCTCGTTCTAGTTAGTACACATGCATTCTTATCCCCAATTATCCGTTCAGGATTGTGATTCAGTCTCACATACCTAGGAATAACATGATCATTCTCTTCAGGTTCAACTTCTTCATTGTCATTTTCCTCTGAATTTATTTGTTCCGGTTGAACAAGTACATCAGGATTTGCTTTACCGGTTTCTGATTTAATAGTTTTAGGTTCCAAAAGCAAAATTCAAGGATCTTCATCCTTCTTCTCAAAACTAGTTCCTTCTGAAATTTCAAGACATTCATCTACACGAACATCAACACTTTCAATAATTTTATGTGTCTGGTTGTTGAAGCATTTATAGGCCTTACTCTTGGTGGAATAGCCAAGAAATATGCCTCCATCATTACCGCTTATTAGATAATAAACCATCAAACTTGATCAGTTAGGGTTTAACAACTGATAGGGTTTACCGGTCACATTACATAGAAAGGTTTAACCCTTTACACCTTTACATCGGTTCAACTCACAAATTTTACACACTACATACTTGTTTACAAAATCTTCCAGAAAGCTCTTCTTGCTGGTTACTAGCCAATATAAAAAACAACAATATCAGGAATAACATGAATACAATTACCGGTTCAATTGCCATCAATGACAACATATCATTAATGCAATCTCTATGCAAAATACCAACAAACTCAAAATGCCAACAGAGCTGACCTTGAAATATAGGTTGATGATTTTTATAAATATACGTAATAATCATGCGAGAGAGGTATCTGTGTGTGTGAACAATGATTTGATCTTTCGGTAACAGAGAAGAAGTGCGAAAGAGAAGAGTATGTATTGTGTGCTTAATCAAAACTATAACCAACTATGAGGAGATGCTATTTTATTAGTTCATGATCATCCAGATGTAATTCAAATGTTTTTGTAAGACAATGAGTCTTCCCCAGGGTTGTAGCCCTTATTGTTCTTTGTTTTGAGCAGTGAGCTCTAGGCAGTGTGTTTGAATCCATGTGCATTCCCCATTGTAATATTTCACATACTTTTAATAGGGTATCATCTCATTGTGGATAGGTTCCCATCGTGGTTTTCCCTTAAATGGGTTTTCCATGTTAATTATTTTGGTGTTATGTGTGTAATTGATGTGGTGTTGATTTGTGCTTTCATGGTTAATTATCAAATCTGAATTTGTGTTTAAGTTGAATCAAGTTTGTGAGCAAATAAATGTTAGAGTCAATCTCTACATGTTTATATACTTGAATAAATGTTAAATACTATTAAAAAATTTATTTCTTATATATTAATGTGCATAATGAAATTTGTTCAACTAATGAGAAAATATGGAACTAGAGCTTATAGATCTAGTTGTAATGTCATGAATATTACGTTTCTTTTTATTTTTATTTTTTTTATTTAATGGAATTTTGTCTTTATCTTCTACAAGGATTCAGTAATGGGGTTTAAGGGAGCAAATTAGTAATTAAGGTTATAACAATAAGAAGAGTTCTGTGAAAGTTTGCTAAAGTAGGGTTTGATGTTACAGAGTCTTAGGTTGAACCTAAAAGATTGTATCTCAGTTGCATTGGCTCTTAAGCAATACTTATATGTTGGAGGGTTAGACAAAAGGCGAGAGTTATTATTATCTTGAACTAAAAAAGAAATAAATAAATAGTTGGTAAATGTTGAAATGTAAATTAGAAATTGATTTGACATATTGTGCTTAGATCGATGGGATGTGTCCATAATGGTGCAACTTGTGTAGGGAAATCAATGGTCAAGTTTTACACTAATGGCAAGGTTGTGAGTTGCCGTCGATTGGAATATTTGCCTACATTCCATCTTTTAAATGTGACTCACATATTTGGCCATAGTGCTTTATATGTAATAAAATTGTACCAAGCATCTTATATGAAATGTAATTTCAATGCAAGAGGTCTAATTGTTTTATAATAACAGGTGTAACGTATCAAGTTGGGCTACATAGAAATTAGGTTAAAATCTTATGAAAAAGCCGTAAGTGAACCAGAGGATATTGTTATTAAGGCACTAAAATTTGTATGCAAAACTTTTGACACGATGGACATCGTAGGGAGTCAAAGTTTTAAATGGTGATATATGGTTGAATATTGGTGAGGTTGATATTTCTTTCAAGAACATGGAACATGCACCAAAATTGATAAAAGAAATTAATTTTTTTAAAGATTGTTAATGTGCAAATATAATATGTCAAATTGCTTTTTCTTTTTTATTTTTTTGTTTAGTGGAATCCAAAAACAAAACAGTAATCATAATGGAACGTGAATATGACAGTTTAAATCAGTTAAAAAAAAAAAAAAACTACGAAAAAAAGAAAGTTAGAATAAAAAATAGGAACATGATCATAGATGATTGACCTTGATCACTTTGCAATCAATATGAATTATTCCAGGTTAGAATAGAATATTGGATTTTGACTTAAGAATGTAATATGACGTGCAACTTCTATGTATTCCGGGAGTAATACAAATAGGAAACCTAGTTCAATCTAAGATGAACAGGTTAAAGCTTAATGTAAATCTGATTAAAATGCATATATAACTCTGTGTGTCAGACTGACACTAAAAAATCAATTGATACCAATAAAGTTAGGATGGAACATCTATATAAGTATTCCCTCAAAAAATTACGGGGCATGGTGGAAGAGTGTTTAAGGAAGGGGGCGTTAAACGCTAGAGGGGGGAAGGTGTTCCATTTTAAATTTCATGCAGAACTACCACGGTACAGGTAATTTCCTCACCATTATATTTTTCTTTACCAGACCCAACAAAATTGAACACACTAAATTACCACCTGAATTACCTTTGAATAGAGATAAATCCGCCGACTTAACATTCCTGAAATTTCCTTTACAATTTTACAGTCAAAGTTTAACAATAGCAAGACACATTTAGATGTTTTAACATCGATAACTTATCCTAACAATAAGTAAACTGAAAAAGCTCGAAACACGAAAGATTGCATCATAAAATCATGAACTGGTTATAGAGCACAGCTGCCCAGAAGAAAAGAAAGCTACCTTTTTTTCCAGCTATAAAAACACATCTGATATATTTATTGTTCTTTTATCCTCAGAGATAGCAGTCTCCAAAGCTAACTAGCAAACTCTTAAGAATGGGTAGGAACCACAAGTCAGTCCATGTAAGTTTTTTAAAAAAACACATTTTTTGTATGAGAGAAAATGAGTAAATAAAGTTTCTCTGTTTGGCTTTGGCAATTTTGCTTCCTAGGCGAGAGGAAGGAGAAGAAGACAAAGACTCTGAAGATGGGTGGTCCGACTCTTGACTCCGCTGATGTTTGGGGCAAGAAAGATGATCCAGATCCTCCTCCCTCGACTGCCTCTGCTTTGACTGCTTGAGGAAGTTTTTTGATGAATAGCTTTGTTTTTTGATTCTGGCATCTTGCAGTGTGACTCTCACGGAGTGATCTTGTATCCCCCGACCTTTTTTTGTGAATATGTACTTTAATATTTATATTTAATAAAAAAGACCTATTCATAAAAAAAAATGAGTAAACAACACAACTTGACTTCAAAAAAAGTATAAGTACCAAAAATATTCCTAAAAATTCGAAATGTACCTACCATATCAGCCCAACTTTGTAACATGCTTTTAGATGATGAAACTAAGCACCCTTCACTTCCCCACGGTGTTTATTGCAACCACATTTGTTGCCTCTAATACACAACTGATAAGAAAATATTCAAAACGCTAGCATGGAAGCTTACTTTGAAAACTACAAACAGGTATCTACCAAGGTCTATATCATTAGACTTTAAAAAATAGGGTATTCCTCTATTGCAGATACACTAGACAGTTTTGGTTCAATTAATTGCACCCTTGCACCCTTACATTGCCCAAAGATGGGCTAAATATGTAAGATGCATATTAGAATGCACATATGCGTATATAATTGCGAATCCACCTCTACAATTGAATCACATATTACTACACACATTACTACACACTTTCTACAATAATGCATATAAATGTCTACAATAATGCATACAAATGTCAAACTTGAATCACAAGCCTATGACAATGTCAACTTCAAATCTCTCCTAGCAGCTAAAAACAAAATACTGCCACTATCATATTCATATACATATGGTAGATACTAAACTTCTTGCCAAATCATATAAATAAAAGCTTCAAGTCATTATTATATTATAAAACAAAAACATTTCAATGAACTTCTCTTTAACTAATCCACCCAACACAGAGAAGGTCATTAATTTTGCCTAATAATTGAAGAAACATAAAGAACGTGCTTGTATAATAAAGCTGAAAATCAACAATGAAAAACCTCAACCAAAAGAGTGAAGTGAGAAAACGAGCTACTGAAGACCCTCGCTAAAAATCACTTTTGAGAATTTGCCAAATGTTAAGAAACGAATTAAACATTTCCTAAAAGTTCTAGGGATAGCTGCAGGAGATGATGGACGATTTTGCGATGCAACTTCTAAGAGCTGTTATACAAAGTTTAACAATGCCCTTGTACAGAAAGGACAACACTACAGTGCAAAATCTCAAGTACTTTAAGAGTTTCAGAAAAAGGCCCTATGATAGAAAACACAGAACGTTTATTTACATGAATAAAACTATATACTAAGTCTTTTTGCAGGAAGAAGGTAGGTTTCAAGATTTGAGCTGTAAAGACCCAAGAAAGGACCTCAGCAATGAAAAAAACATAATTGAGCAAAACCGAGAGAAATCAGCCAACCTGGAAGGCTCAAGTCCCCACAGCATCTTTGAGATGAGTCAAAAAGATAAGAATTACAGTAGACCAATCTGGATCATCCATCCATATATGTTTTCAAAGGCGTTGATCTGCTTCTTCCTCAATGAAACCAAATAATGAAAATTTCTATGAAATAGGCTTTGCAACATGTAAACATAAATGATTTGAAATAAACTTATCCACGATTATCTGAACCACCATCTGGAGGTACCACTATTGCTAGAAGAGGACTCTGAATTGGTATTGGATGATCGAAATGGCCACAGGAAAGACAGAGGATTCCTGCGCCTACCTTGAGCTTGGTCATCAACACTCCCTTCCAGAGCCATGGCCATCCATGAAAGCACTCCATCGGATTGGCCTGGATATGAGGAGCAGGAGGGGGAGGAGGACGCAAAATCCGAATTACACTATCTGTCCCCTACGCCATCGTGCCCTAGTTCTTCCACAAAACCCGAGTTACACTGAGGGCAGAGCTTCTCCTCATCCGTGGCAGCTGTCTCAGCCACTATTTTTTATGCTCTACTGACATTTTCTTTTCACTCTCGTTCTGGGAAAGAGAGTATGTAATTATTGATAATCAACCCTTTTTTTCATTTTGGTTTTTTCTACATAAAATCTTATGTGAAAATT